>NC_044977.1:7841301-8147373 GCF_008728515.1 Papio anubis
GGATTATCGAAACCTGTTATTCAGAGTTCTATATTGACACAGAATACACACACACACACACGTACTCTCTCTATATATATACATATGCATGAGTATACATGTTTTATGTATAGTTGTGCATACATATGTGTATATATGTACACACACATATACACACACACAGAGAAAGAGACATTCATTTTAAGGAATTGGCTCATACGAATGTGGAGTCTGACAATTTGAAAATCTGCAGAGCAGACTGGCAGGCTGGAGACCCAGGAAGAGCTGATGTTGCAGCTCAAGTCCGAAGGTAGTGTAAAGGTTGAATGTCCTTATAAAATTTGATTACAGTATCCATTTGTGATATATTGCATATCTCTATTACCAAATCTTACCATGTACTATAAGTGCTCTCTTTACTACTGGAAATAGTTTACTAGTGTCTTTAAAAATCTATTGAGATTAGATAACCAATTATAGAAGCTCTAGAATCATTTCAAAACACTCGCCCTAAGGTTCTTTTATTCTAAAACCAATCTCAGTACGAAGATGCCAACTCATCTCATACTGTTATTTGGAGTCAATATAAGTTTAAGAAGAAGCTCAGAATGTTTTCTGTTGTTTTGGAGATAAACAAGTTAATTCTGAAATTTATGTGGAAAATGCAAAGTTACTATAATAGTCTAATAGTCTTAAAGAATAACACATTTGAAAAATCATGATATAAGATACAAAACTTAATATAAGGATACAACTATTAAGACAATATGATTTTTGCATACAGATAGATACCAGAAAAATATACATAATATATATTCTGAGTGTGAGTTTTGTTGGATATTCAAAGTACACATATCTTTCCCCACTGCATTGCTTATAGTTTCATACTCTTAATGGTTTATTTTGATTAACAAAACTCTGTAATTATAAAACAGCCCAATATGTTGATATCTTACTTTATGATTAATGATTTTTGTGTTCTGTTGAAGACACAAATTTTTGAAGATAATCCCTTTTATTTTCTTTCTATTAGCATTATTACTTTAACATTCACATTGGTGTGTCATTAATCTCAAAGTATTTATTTACATGTATGGTTTAATATGGGGGTCATGGTTTCTGGGTTTGTTTTTGTTTTACTTATAGATGTGCAATTGATGCAGCACTACTTATTTCAAAAGACAATGCTTTTCTGCTGAATTGCAGATGTGTCTGTGCCACAAAGAAGGCGATACCAATGAGCAGACTTCACTTATGCTCTGGACAAATAAAAGCCTACACAAGGAGCCTTGAACCATAGGATACCACGAACAACCTGAGTGGTGCCCCTTCTGAGGTAGCTTGATGAATTACTTTTAGAAATTTTCATTAGTAATATGGTGTGAGCTTGAGGTGAAAAGAATAAGGGAAGATTAAAGAGATTAACTTACTCAGTTCACCTTCAATTATTCACTCTGATTTCTTTCCTACTTCTCAAAACTTCTCCCTCATAACTCTGTACTCAAGAGTCTCGCCCGGGCGCGATGGCTCACGCCTGTAATCCCAGTACTTTGGGAGGCTGAGGCAGGCGGATCACGAGGTCAGGAGATCGAGACCATCCTGGCTAACACGGTGAAATCCCGTCTCTACTAAAAATACAAAAAATTAGCCGGGCGTGGTGGCGGCGCCTGTGGTCCCAGCTACTCGGGAGGCTGAGGCAGGAGAATGGCGGGAACCCGGGAGGCGGAGCTTGCAGTGAGCCAAGATGGCGCCGCTCACTCCAGCCTGGGCCACAGAGCGAGACTCCACCTCGGAAAAAAAAAAAAAAAAAAAGAGTCTCCCCATGAGTCTGCTCTCAATTTGAATGTAAACACTTCAGGGACGTTGTATTGTGAAATGATTGTATGGATACAAAACCTCCTTTGTGTCAAGTGTGGTGAGTTCAGAACTTTTTCCTACTATTTCCATAGAGAGGTTGGAAATTGAAAAATATGAGCTTTTACTTGAATAATATATTGGATATTACCACATTTTAAATGAATTTTGTGATTAATAATTCTGAATTACTTCTTCATGATATATTGTATGCTAAAACACACTAATTGATTTTTTGAAAGTTGAGAATGTAGGAGTTGACGAGATATAACTGGATGCATATAACATTCCTGATAAAACAAGAAGTACGAACAACCGCAAAAAAATATAGTCCTTGAAGAATAACCTTACACATATTTGAACACAATCTTGTAATTAATTGAAATATCAAATGTTATTTGCTTATTTATGTAAACTTCTTTTGAATATTAGAATAACCATACTCATGGCAGACAATTTCAAAAATATACTTTGACAAAATCTCTAGATTATTGAAAATGAGTTATTGCTCAAAGGTCAATTGCAATTTGTAAATGTTTACATATTTCAAAGTGAATGCTTCCTTTCTAATTGATTGCCATTTAAAAAGTGTTTTATTGTGAGTGCTACTTGGTTTTTGAGTTGCTTTATTTTGATGTCTTTAAAAAAATCATCTTTCTTCTCTGTTTCATTATTTCCCTTATTTTTTGTATAGAAACACTGGTTCAAAAATCAGAATTAAAATAATTAAATATCTAGCTATTTACCCGGAAATGCACATAAAAGTGTTATACTCTGACTCAAAATCCTCAAATAGACCGCACACTTCATTAGATATGTATTACAATATTTCCATCTACTGTATACTTTTCGTTATTTGTGTAAACATTTTTGCTGCATTATTGGTAGATAGGCTAAAATTGTACACTCATTACAAATACTGTATTTATTTATTTGATGCTTTCTGTTAAAATTACAACAATAAAGATTATGGTGGAACTTTCAAAATGATATTTTTAAAAATACATATGTTTTATAAATTGAAACATGAATAATATTTTTAGAATGCATATATTAGATTTTTTTTTTTTACTGATCATGTAATAAAAGAATATGAAACGGTATTACTACATGAAAGGACCAATGTTTGGTGATATGCCCAAATCACCTATAATTGAAAAAGAAGAAAAATCAAACAAACACCAGATGCCTATTTTAAAAAGTTGAATAGCGTTATAATGAAAAAATATATATACACATATATATATATTCTCAATGTGTATATATATGTACTCTCATGTGTATATGTATATATACTCTCAATGGTCCTAGAAGAGATTAATATAACTGGGCTGGGATATATTTTAAGGAGGTGATTTATTGGTTTAAGGGATATAAGGAGTGTTTCGAAGAGATTTGCATAGAGGAGAATAATGGGAAGGCATAAAAGGTTGAAAGCAATGAAGAACAAACAGAGAAAGCAACAGTTTTATTGAGGGCACAGTGGAAGTGTAAACGGCTTGATAGTACGTGTCCATACAGGAATGGGGATTCAGGTGGTACAGTCCACCTTGTGACGGGAAATGAATTCAGTGAGCAACACAGTAACAGTATATGTGTTTCAATAAAGAAAAATGTGACATAAATCTATGTGAAAAACAAAAAATGGCAGCACTGAGAAAGAAGAATTGGAGTAATGAGAGAAAGGGTATTGAAAAAAAGTATGAAGCTATATTATCCCTATTCTGGTGAGATATATGGAAACCTAAATCAGAGGTGACAAAGACGATGGATAGAATTTATTGATCAGTTTGAAAAATATTGCCTATGAAAAACTTAACAGTTTGAAAACTGTGTGAATGTAGATAATGAGCAAAAAAGATGGGTCAAAAATGTCTCCTACATTTTGATCCTTAGTGATAATGGTAGTACATTTTATAGGGAGTCTAATTAGATGGCTTCACAGTTGAAGTAGGTGAAACTATTATTATCTTACACTGCTTAGCTGTTTTGATTATTACTGTTATAATTTATGAACACTGCATATAAAGTGTATAAAAATGCATTACGATCGATATTGTCTTGAACATCTTACTGAAAAAAATAAAAAATAGATGGCAAAGTTGGCAAGTAAAAATAATAAAGATAACAAAAATAGATTCCCACCCTCATACTACTAACTAACATAAACCCAATTCTGTATGATTAAACATTTAACTGTAAATGATTAAACCTAAAAGTATTAGAGAAGATAGTAATAAAAGAGATAGTATTTGACACAAGATATAAAAACATTGACATAATATTTTTTCATTTAATGGGAAACAAATGAGGTCTCTTCATGTTACATATTAGAATACATGCAAGGTGCATTAGAAAGTAAAATTTTAAAAATAATAAAATTTATTTGATGGATATAAGCTTTGACAATTTAAAAATCATGTTGAAAATTTAAAAACCATGTGATAAAGAACAAAGACTAATAATTACGAGTAGGTGTAACTGCATGTAATTAAATTTGTAAATATTAAAAATAAAATTAAAATACATTTGATAAACTGAAATGAATTATTTAATAAAAATTATAATGAAAACTTTGTAGTCTTAATATAATAGGCACACACAAATAAATTAGGGAAAAAAATGTGGCAAAAGGCATCAACAGACTATTCACAAAAAAGAAAATACATATGAATAATGACATTTGAAATGTTTTCAAAACACGTGAAATAATGAGTAATCTGTTAGCTTATTAGGAAAACATTTCCAGCTAATAACACTTGAAACTATACACGTCGCACACAGACAGACATTTTTAAGGTCTGCTGTCAGAAGAAAACATTTGATAAAATTTAAAGTCTTTTGGAATGAAAATTATAAATCCCTTATATTTCCAACAAAATTTTAAGAAACATAGCTTCAACGTTAGAAAATATCTTGAGGCTGTACTTATAATTTGAAGATAAGAATATTGGCAGAATATTTTAATTCTGTAGATATAACAACTCAATTTACATGAGCAATATTTTCTCTGCAATGTAAAAAATTGATAGAAAAAAGTAAAATATACAAACATTAAAATGTCATATATAATTATTGGAATTATGAGTACATTATTTTGTATCCTGCTGTTTTTGCAATTGTTATTGTTCACTGCTAGATTTATTTACTACGCACAGTATATACCAGTTTGTCAGCAATTTTACACGTGATTTAATTTAATATTCAAAAACATCCATGCATAATATACATCATTCCTTCTTTTGAAAATGAGTAAAAAAAAAGTAATGGAAAATATTTTATTCCGGTATTATCTAACTTTGAAGCCTGTGTTCTTTATACTCTCTCTGGTGTTTTCTGCTTTCCTTTATTGTCTGGATATTCCATATCGTTTTTGTGAAAATGAATGTCTATTGAATATAAAACACCTACCATGTGTCTCAAATGGTCCTAGACTCTGCAACTCTATGTTGCTGAACATAGTTTCAAAGCAGATTTGGACCAGCAAAAATTGTTTTGACTAATTAATATCAGGGACACAGTTTTTAAAACCTTATGTAATTAATCATTTAGGTTTAGTTTAATTTAAATGTTATCTATTTGACTACAGAGAAGAAACATTGACTCTAACAAGGTGAAAGAATTCACATATCGTGATCTACATTTTTTAAAATTCATCATTCCATATTTATCTGAATTCCATTGTTCCTAAGAATTGGGGTCCTAAATCTACTTCACAGTCCAGACCTAAGATGAACCCTTTTGCACACATCTCCACTGTGCTTTGAGTTAATCCAAAACACTGCTTCTGCCTCATGCTGTGGTTCACGTCTGCAATCCCAACACTTTGGGGGGACAAGATGGGAAGATCGCTTGAGCTCAGGAGTTAAAGATCAGCCTGGTCAACATGGCAAAACCCTGTCTCTACAAAAAATACAAAAATTAGCCTGGCATGTTGATGCATACATGTAGTCCCAGCTACTCAGGAGGCTGAGGCAGGAGGATCACTTGAGCATGGGCGGTCAAGGCTGTAGTGAGCAAAAACTGCACCACTACACTACAGCCTGGGTGACACAGCAAGATCCTGTCTCACGAAAAAGAGAAACCACTGCTTCCTTTATACTTTATCTAAACTTCGCCTCTCTCAAAAATTCAAAACAAAAACAAAAACAAAACAAAACAAAACAAAAAACCTGTTTCTTTCTTTGCTTGGTGACAGGGTGCAGTTTTATTTGTGTTTTTGCTTGCCCATGCAATAATTAAATTCAACCATTCTTTTTTAAAAATGTGTTGATTTATTATGTGACAATTGGGAGTTTCTGTAGAACTTGGAAATCTTTGCCTCGTGCAACACTGGGGTTTCTGATATTAACAGGACATGTTCTCAGAGCCTTTTACATTCATGGTCCAGGTTTCTTCAGTCATTTCATGTCGAATGAGTTATTTAAAGGTAATTTAAATTCTAATCAATATTTACGTCTCTTGATACTAAATTTTATTAACTAAAATTTTATTAACTAAGAATTTAAAGGACACCTCTGAGATTATTCCTCTCCTTTATCTTTTTTAGGGAGCTCAAGAGGTAAGCCTCTGCTTTACTAATACTTTTTATCTATTTTTATGTTCATTTAATATACAATGAAGATAAATGTACCTTTTTATTGTTCTATGGTTTCTTTTTTCTGATTGTTCTAATTTTCATGGGGCTTAGAAAATAGCACTAATTTTTAAAATCTTTTTCTACTTTCCTCAGTGATACAAGTAAATGGGTCTTTCTAGACTGGCAGATGCTCCCCTCTGAGCTCTGTATTCATGTCGAGATTCTCTATCCTGACGTTCTAGATTTGACTCATTATTCTGATTAACATAGTAAAACTGTGTTTCCATAACTAACATATTGCAGTTAATAATATAATACACTCTAAAAATATATCATAGATAACAGTTACAATTATGTGCATGGCGCTGATGGAAATGTCCAAAGTTTAGGAGATTTTTAACAGCTTCCACTAAAAAGTGGCTAAACTGACTTTCCCTTTTTTGTGTGTGACAAAACTGTATTCATCTAAGTTTCTGTTCCTTCTTGCAAAGATAATGTAATTAGCCTTTTACAGTGGACTGTGACTAACACTAAATCTGTTCATAACCAACTTTCTTTCATACTCTTTCTCTTTGGAAACTTGGAGCTTACTTGCTTATAAAAATTATATCATCATGTGCACCATATTGCAAGATCTAGTCTAGACAAGTATATACAATATAAAATAATTATTATTTGCATTATAAGGCCTCTTAAATTTTTTGGAGATTACGTGCTAATTGGTATATAGATAACACTAATAAGCATTCCCATACATTCTAAATTAAAAAATAAAAATATAGGACCAGGATGGAGAAATAACCAATACATAAATGATTTAATTTTACTAAAATATGTTTCTGTTGTAGCTGAAGCTCTGAGTTAAGTTAGTTGTGTTGGTTGCTAAGTTACAAGACAAGAAGGAAAACTGAAATTCCAGCACTTATTTTAAAAAACTCAAGTTTTGGATTCCTGGACAAGAAGGCTAAAGAGGAATGGCTCTGGTCTCCACCTCCCAGTGAGACCAATGCAGAAGGCAGGTGATGTCTGCGTTTCCAAGTGAGGTACGCTGCTCACTTCATTGGGACTGGTTAGACAGTGGGTGTAGCCCATGGAGGGTGAACAGAAGCACGGTGGGCATCACCTCACCTGAGAATAGTAAAGGGTCAGGGAACTCCCTCCCATAGTCAAGGAAAACCATGAGGGACTGTGCCATGAGAGACAGTGCTATCTGGCCCAGATACTATGCTTTTCCCACAGTCATCACAACCCACAGACCAGGAGATTCCTTCCGGTGCCTGCACTACCAGGGGCCTGGGTTTCAAGCACAAAACTGAGAGGCCATTTAGGCAGACACTGAGCTAGCTGCAGGAGTTATTTTTTTCATACCCCAGTGTCACCTGGAGCACCAGCGAGAGAGAACCATTCACTCCCCTGGAAAGGGGCCTGAAGCCAGGGAGCCAAGTGGTCTTGCTCAGCAGATCCCACCCCCATGGAGCCCAGCAAGCTGAGACCCACTGTCCCTGCCGGCACAGCAGTCTGAATTCAACCTGGGACACTTGAGCTTGGTGGGAGGAGGGGTGTTCACCATTACTGAGGCTTGAGTAGGAGGTTTTCCCCTCACAGTTTTAACAAAGCCACCAGGAAGTTCAAACTGGGTGGAGTACACCACAGTGTCACAAAGCCACTTTAGGCAGACTGACTTTCTAGATTCCTCCTCTCTGGGCAGGGTATCTCTTAAAGAAAGGCAGCAGCCCTAGTCAGGGACTTATAGATAAAACTCCTATCTTCCTGGGACAGATCACCTGGAGGAAGGGGTGGCTATGGGGACACCCTCAGCAGACTTAACGTTCCTGCCTGCAGACTCTGAAGAGAGCAGCAGACCTTTCAGCACAGCGCTAAAGCTCTGCTAAGGGACAGACTGCCTCCTCAAGTGGGTGCCTGACCCCAGTGCCTCCTGATAGGGAGACAACTTGCATCAGGGGTCAACACACACCTCATACAGGAGAGCTCTGGCTGCCATCTGGCGGGTACCTCTCTAGGACAAAACTTCCAGAGGAAGGAGCAAGCAGGAATTGTTGCTATTTTGCAGACTCTGCTGGTGTTACCCAGGCAAACAGGGTCTGGAGTGGACCCCCAGCAAACTCCAGCAGAAATGCAGAAGAGGGGCCTGACCGTTAGAAGGAAAACTAACAAACAGAAAGCAATAGCGTCAACATCAACAAAAGGACAGCCATGCAAAAACTCCATCCGAAGGTCACCAACAGCAAAGACCAAAGGTAAATAAATCCATGAAGATGAGGAAAAAGCAGCACAGAAAGGCTGAATATTCCAAAAACAAGAATGCCTCCTCTCCTCTAAAGGATCACTACTCCTTCCCAGCAAGGGAACAAAACTGGATGGAGAATGAGTTTGACGAATTGACAGAAGTAGGCTTCAGAAGGTGGGTAATAACAAACTGCTCTGAGCTAAAGGAGCTTGTTCTGACCCAATGCAAGGAAGCTAAGAACCTTGCTGAAAGTTTAGAGGAATTGCTAACTAGAATAACCAGCTTAGAGAAGAACATAAATGACCTGATGGAACTGAAAAACACAGCATAAGAACTTTGTGAAGCATACACAAGTATCAATAGCCAAACTGATCAAGCGGGAGAAAGAATGTCAGAGATTCAAGATTGTCTTAATGAAATTAAGCATGAATACAAGATTAGAGAAAAAATAATACAAATAAATGAACAAAACCTCCAAGAAATATGGGAATATGTGAAAAGACCAAGCCTGTTTTGATTGGTGTACCTGTAAGTGATGGGGAGAATGGAACCAAGTTGGAAAACACACTTCCGGATATTATCCAGGAGAACCTCCTCAACCTAGCAAGACAGGCCAACATTCAAATTCAGGAAATATAGAGAACACCACAAACATACTCCTTAAGAAAAGCAACCCCAAGACACATAATCGTCAGATTCACCAAGGTTGAAATAAAAGAAAAATATATTAAGGACAGCCAGAAAGAAAGTTCAGGTTACCCACAACAGGAAGCCCATCAGACTAACAGCAGATGTCTCCACAGAAACCCTACAAGCCAGAAGAGAGTGGGGGCCAATATTCAACATTCTTGAAGAAAATATTTTTCAACACACAATTTCATATATAGCCAATCTAAGCTTCATAAGTGAAGGAGAAATAAGATATTTTACAGTCAAGCAAATGCTGAGAGATTTTGTCACTGTGAGGCCTGCCTTACAAGAGTTCCGAAGGAAGCATTAAATATGGAAAGGAAAAACTGATACCAGCCTCTGCTAAAACAAAGCAAAATGTAAAGACCATTGACACTATGAAGAAATTGCATCGACTTATGGGCAAAATAACCAGCCAGCATAATAATGAAAGGATCACATTCACACATAACAATATTTACCTTACATGTAAATGGGTTAAATGCTCCAATTAAAAGGCAAAGATTGACAAATTGAATAAAGAGTCAAGACCCATCGTTGTGCTGTATTCAGGAGACCCATCTCACATTCAAAGACACACATAGGCTCAGAAAAAAGGGATGGAGGAATATTTAACAAGCAAATGCAAAGCAAAAAAAAAAAAAAAATCAGGAGTTGCAATCCTAGTCTCTGATAAAACAGACGTTAAACCAAAAAAGATCCAAAACAAACAAACAAAGAAGGGCATTACATAATGGTAAAGGGATTAATGCAACAAGAAGAGCTAACTATCCTAAATATATATGTGTCCAATACAGGAGCACCCAGATTCATAAAGCAAGTTCTTAGAGACCTACAAAGAGACTTAAACTCTAAGACAATAATAGTGGGAGATTTAAACATCCCACTGTGAATATGAGATCAACAAGACAGAAAATTAACAAGGATGGTCAGGACTTGAACTCAGCAATGGACCAAGCAGAACTAATAGACATCTACAGAACTCTCCACCTGAAAGCAAGAGAACATACATTCTTCTCAGCACCACAAAACACTTATTGTAAAATCAACTACATAATTGGAAGTAAAACACTCCTCAGCAAATGCAAAAGAAACGACATCATAACAGTCTCTCTGGCCACAATGCAATCAAATTGGGACTCAGGATTAAGAAACTCACTCAAAATGTTCGACCTAAAACCGTAAAAACCCATAAGAACACTTAGGCAATACCATTCAGGACATAGGCATGGGCAAGGACTTCAAGACTAAAACACCAAAAACAATGAAACAAAAGCCAAAATAGACAAAAGGGATGTAATTAAACTAACGAACTTCTGCATGGCAAAAGAAGCTACCATCAGAGTGAAAAGGCAACCTACAAAATGGGAGAAAATTTTTGCAATCCAACCATCTGACAAAGGGTTAATATCCACAATCTAAAAAGAAATTAAATAAATTTATGAGAAAAAATCAAACAACCCCATCAAAAAGTGGGCAAAGGATATGAACAGACATTTCCCCAATGAAGATATTTATGCAGTCAACAGACACATGAAAAAATGCTCATCATCACTGGTCATCAGAGAAATGCAAATCAAAACCACAATGAGATACCATCTCATGCCAGTTAGAACAGCAATCATTAAAAATTCAGGAAACAACAGATGCTGGAGAGGATGTATAGAAATAGGAACACTTTTACACTGTTGGTGGGAGTGTAAAATAGTTCCACCATTGTGGAAGATGGTGGCAATTCCTCAAGGATCTAGAACTAGAAATACCATTTGACCCAGCAATCCCATGACTGAGTAAATACCCAGAAGATTATAAATTGTGCTACTCTAAAGACACATGCACACGTATGATTATTGTGGCACTATTCACAATAGCAAAGAGTTGGAACCAACCCAAATGTCCATCAATGATAGACTGAATTAAGAAAATTTGGCACATATACACCATGGAATACTATGCAGCCATAAAACAGTATGAGTTCATGTACTTTGCAGGAACATGGATGCAGCTGGAAACCATAATTCTGAGCAAACTATCACAAGGACAGAAAACCAAACCCCGCATGTTCTCTCTTATAGGTAGGAATTGAACAATGAGAACACTTGGACACAGGGCAGGAATCATCACACCCTGGGGCCTGTCATGGGGTGGGCAGCAGGGGGAGGGATAGCATTAGGAGAAATACCTAATGTAGATGATGAGTTTATGGGTGCAACAAACCAACATGGCACAGGTATACCTATGTAAAAAACCTGCACATTGTGCACATGTACCCTAGAATTTAAAGTATAATAATATAAAAAATGCACAACTACATGGAAACTGAACAACTTGTTTCTGAACAACTCTCGAGTAAATAACAAATTAAGGTAGAACTAAGTAAGTTATTTTAAACCAATGAGAACAAAGACACAACACACCAGAATCTCTGGGACACAGCTAAAGCAGTGTTTAGAGGGAAATTTATAGCACTAGATGCCCCCAGGAGAAAGTGGGAAAGATTTAAAATCAACACCCTTACATCACAATTAAAAGAAGTAGAGAAGCAAGAGCAAACAAATTCAAAAGCTAGCAGAAGACAAGATGTAACTAAGATCAGAGCAGAACTGAAGGAGATAGAGACACAAAAAACCCTTCAAAAAATCAATGAATGCAGGACCGGTTTTTTTTTTTTTTTTTGAAAAGATTAGCAAAATAGACTGCTAGCCAGAGTAATAAAGAAGGAAAGAGAGAAGAATCAGATAGGCACAATAAAAAATGTTAAAGGTGAGATCACCACTGATCCCATAAAAAATACAAACTACCATCAAAGAATACTATAAACACCTCTATGAAAATACACTATAAAATCTAGAAGAAATGGATAAATTCCTGGACACATTCTCCTCCCAAGACTAAACCAGGAAGAAGTTGAATCCCTGAAGAGAACAATAACAAGTTCTGAAATTGAGGCAGTCATTACTAGCCTACCAACAAAAAAAGAGTCCAGGACCAGAAGGATTCACAGTCGAATTCTACCAGAGGTACAAAGAGGAGCTGGTACCATTCCTTCTGAAACTATTCCAAACAATAGAAAAAGAGGGAATCATCCATAACTTGTTTTGTGAGGCCAGCATCACCCTGATTCCAATATCTGGCAGAGACACAGCAAGGAATTTCTGAGTCAATATCCCACAGTAGGTATCAATGTGAAAATCCTCCAGTAGGTAAGACCGTCCAGCTGACAGATTAAAAGCTCATCCCACCAGTCAAGTCAAACTGTCTCTACAGTTCAAATTTTAGTTCAGCATATACCCAAATTAATAAACATAATCCATCACATAAATAGAACCAATAAAAACATGATTATCTCAATGGATGCAGAAAAGACCTTCCATGGAATTCAGCTTACTTCATGCTGGAATTCTCCAGTAAAACTAGTTGCTTATGGAACATATCTCAAAATAATATGCAGCAAAGAGCCAGAACGTATCATAGTGAATGGGCAAAGAAGCTAGGAAACATTCCCTTTGCACAGAGACAGGATGCCCTCTCTCATCACTCCTCTTCCAGCATGGTATTGGAAATTCTGGACAGGGCACTCCAGGCAAGAAAAGAAATAAAATGGTATTCCAATGGAAAAGGGAAGTCAAATTATTGTCTCATTTAAGGTCTCATGGCTGAGTGGGAAACTGACAAAGTCTTAGGATATAAAATCAATGTACAGAAATTACAAGCATTCCCTGTAAATGATAACGGAATAGGAATTTTGTTTTGGAGATGCCACAGGGAGAGAGAGTGTGAGATTTAAAATCAACGCCCTTACATCACAATTAAAGATAGAAATAGAGAAGCCAAGATGTGTAGAATGGACTGCTAATGAGTAATAGAAGAAAGAAAGAAGAATCAAATAGGAACAATAAAATGTTAAAGGGAAGTCACCCACTGATCCCACAGAAATACAAACTACCATGGGAGGTCACTATAAACACCTCTGTAGAAAATACACTAGAAATCTAGAAAAGGCTGAATAGGATTCTGGACACATTTGCTTGGAAGTAGCTCTGCATCTAATAACCAGAGATAATCATATGTATTTTGTCCATTTAGTTTTCTATTTGTGTGATGGATTATGTTTATTAATTTTGCATGTGGAATGTATGGATCCCGGGATGAAATAGAGCAGTCATGGTGGATGAGCTTTTCAATCTGCTTAGTTTGGTTTGCAGTATTTTATGTAGAGATTTTTCCACATTGATATTTCATCAGGGATGTGGCCTGGGAATTTTCTTTTCTTCTCTGCAGATGTGGGAATCAGGAGGAGTGATGTATCATAAAACAAGTTATGGATGATTCCCTCTTTTTCTATTGTTTAGAATAGTTTCAGAAGGAATAGTACCCACATCTCTCTCTGAGAGCTAAGTTATGACCAAACTCGCAGTCACAGTTGCTACAAAGGGAAAAAAATAGTAGGAATACAACTTACAAGAGATGTGAAGGACCTCTTCAAGGAGAACTACAAACCACTCCTCAACAAAATGAGAGGGGACACAAACAAATGGAAAAATATTTCATGCCCATGGATAGGAAGAATCAATATCATGAAAATGGCCATACTGCCCAACGTAATGTATAGATTCAATGCTATCCCCATCAAGCTACCATTGACTTTCTCCACAGAATTGGAAAAAAACTAATTTAAATTTCATATGGAACTGAAAAAGAGCCTGCATAGCCAAGACAATTCTAATCAACAAGAATAAAGCTTGAGGCATCATGCTACCTGACTTCAAACTATACTAGAAGGCTACAGTAACCAAAACAGTATGGTACTGATACAAAAACAGATATATAGACCAATATAGAAGAACAGAGGCCTCAGAAATAACAACATAAATCTACAACCATCTGATCTTTGAATTTATATAATATATAATTTATATATATTGATTTACATGTTTATATATTATAATGTATAATTTATATATAATATATAAGTAAATATGAATTTAATATATAAATCATATTCAACCATCAAAGTTCAAAAGTACTGCCTAGATAGTACAACCTAGTAGTTTAGGGTTCAGTGCAAATCATGATTCCTGCTTTATAGTATGCTTACACAAATCTTAACTTCATAGAGATTAAAAGGAAGCACAAATTCATCCCCAAGGAACATGTTGGAGTGATATACTCTCCTCATCAATAGTAATATGTTGTATATGTTAAATCACAGTGAGCCAATATGTATTTATCCTTGATAGAATGTTTTAAAACATGTTTTTAGAAAATTAAGGAAAAACTGAGAAAAGATGTATAAAGTTACGTAAGCTTGTGAACTACCTTTTAAAATGTCTTTCTCACCAGGTAGGTGTTTTCTATTTCTCACAACTTTAATCACAAGATTAACTCTAAGTGCCAAAAATTTTCATTGCAATATACTAGAGATGTCTATTGTGGTTCATTAATTTGAATTAATTCACCTAGCTTAAATTTGGAGACAAAATATTTCTGAAGAGAATATAAACTTAAAAAATTATAATATTCTCACTAATAATCATAAATGATTGTAAACATTGGATTCAACATATACCTACCTACCTATCCTCTATAGTAAAATCTTCTATAAATTACAGAAATCATTTTTAAAAAGGGGTGAGAAGAAAAAAAAATACCTCCATATTTTATTTTAAAAATCTGAGGACACCTTTAAAATATATATTTAAGATATAAATCTTACTCAAACATCAAAGTTCAAACTTACTGGCCAAATACCAAAATTTGGCCCACATTTACAGTAACAAAAAACTATAAATAACCAAAATACCAGCATATGGCAAATAGCTGAAGTATTTCAGATGTCAATACAATGAAAGGATACTCAGCAATGAAAGAAACAGACTACCTGTATAAGTAAAAATACAAATCAGTATACAAAATTTGTATCTCTAAAAGAAGCCAACACAATAGGGTATGTACGGAGATTGCAATTAAGTCAGTCTCTAGAAAAACAAAATTAAATCTGTGGTGATAAAATACAAATCACACATTGGCACTTGAGATTTGGGTATAGGCATTGATTGAGACAAGGCATGAGAAAACTTTTACAGATGGCTGAAATTTTCAAAATTATTATCTTGAAAATATTAAAATTATTCACACAATTACATCAAGATATGCATTTCCAAAAAATCTACAGCATTAAAAGTATGTATTTTATTTCATGTATATTAAAAAAGCTTGATTATAAAAGCATAGCATGCCACACACACACACACACGCACAAACGTGAATCAAAATAGCTAAACTAAAAGGAAATTAAAATACAAAAAAATGATATTCTCACAGATTGATGATAAAGAGATAAATTAGTACAACTTTACGCTGTTTGGATATATCTAAGGAAGCAAAATCTATGTGTACTCTCTGGCTCAATGTTTCCACTCCCAAATATATAATCAATAGAAGTGAGATCGTACATTCGCCAAAATACATGGAAAAGAATGTTTATTGTACCACTAACTATATTCACCAAAATCTAGAAACAAGCCAATTGTATGTCAGCTGTGGAATGAATACATGCATCATGGTATATTCAGTGAAATTTAGTACTACATAACAATTAGAATAAACAACCTGCAACTCCACTCCACAGCATACATGTATATTATAAACATAATGGTGCCTATTTTTAAAAAGACAGAAACAAAATAACAGTATATATTCTACTTTATATAAAGCTCAAAAACTATTTTATAATAGGCTGAATAATTGTTACACACAGCAGGGTAAGAGTAACTGCAGGTGGGCACACAGGAAATTTTTGTATGTTGCTTCTGAGCTGAATTTATACAGCTGAATACACTGAATAGAGTGTATTTGTTTTTTGTATTTATTTTTGGATAATTCATGGAAATACACGATTACTAATTGTGCACTTTCTAAATGTATATTATAATTTAATGTTCAATAAAATGTTTGCTAAAACAAACTAGCAGTGCTTCACACATTCAAAGGGAGGTGAGTCCAGTGTATATCACTGTTTTGATAAACTAGTCTGTCTTACTAAGTGAACCTTCTTGAAGTCTGTATTTCCAGAAGTGTTTGAAGAAAACTTAATAAATTCATTCCAGAAAAGTGTTTCATAGCATGATATTTGGCAACATCCTATGTTAAAGTACACTTGTTTATAGTCTGCAGAATTTTAAATAGTATTTAATAGTTAACATGCACTTAGATTGTAAACAGATAATGCATTTATTATGGAAAATATTATTTTCTAGAGAATGCCTGGAAATATTTATTATAAGCAGCTGCTGTAAAGCATTTTTCTATTATCTGGGCTTAGTAGCCTATATAAGCATAAACATCATAAATTCCATTCAGAACGTCTGTCACATTACTCTCCAAATATGATGATATATTTTGTTTTATTGTTATGATTAGTGTTAAAAAATAGATGATGTTATTTTAGATGAAAAAAATCTACTTTAGGATTAAATGCCAACTGTATCTAACAAGGTGTTTTTCAATGAGTTTAAAGAATAGACTTTCCCTAGTAACCAGTTCTTAAGATCATGCAGAAGATGGCATACCTGGCAAAGGAAGGCCAGACATCTCTCTTCATAGTGAACAGCTATGATTAAAATATTTCTCTCAAATAGAATTATGAAGAATAAATAGAAGGGAATCTTTTATTCAGTTACAATGGAAATTTAATCCATAAGAATCTGGAAAATTATTATCTTTCAGAGTTGTTTGAATTATACTGATAAATAAAACAAAATCATTTTTAATTGAAAAGATCTTTGAAAGCTAGTAATGAAATCAGTTTGTTAACCATTATTTATACAAGCATTTACCACAAACCAGTACATGCTACCTTTAAAAGTGAATAGTGCACAACCATTTAAAAAAATTTTTAAAAAATAAACAGAGATGGGGATCTCTGTTTGTTCCAGCCAGAGTATAGTGGCACAATCATTGTTTGCTGCAGCCTTGAACCCCTGGGCTCAAGAGATCCTCCCATATTAGTCTCTCAAGTAGCTGGGACTACAGGCATATACCACATGCCTGTATGAAACAATTTAATTAACAAAAATTACTTTAAATAACTAAACATCTCTACTTGAATATGTCAGGGTTTTTTTTTTAATTTAAAAAATCTTCACAACAATTTAGAGATAATTGTAAACTGGATACTTAAAAAAAAAAGCTGTCTCCTTTACTTTACTTTGTATAAGGCAAAGTAAAAAAATATTTTGGGTTACTCAGTGACTTTCCAGAAAACCCCAATATATTTTGAATACAAATGATATTTTAACACTTTTATTTATCCAAATTTGAGACTTGAATATAAGCAATACAAAATAAATGTCATCAGAATTGACTTTTTACAGAAAAAAACTAAAATTAGCTAACCTAGCTACTTCATAAATGAATATACGAATACGACATTTAACATAAACATAGCAGAAGTTAGCATTGAACCATTAACAATTTTTCTCTTCATGCAGTGAAGGATCCTGGTTGTTTTACTTCAAATGATTTAGAAGACAAAACATAAAACAGCAGTAATTGACACAAGAATTTAACATTCATTTGCAGAACTATGAAACTTAATACTAGGAAATACTTCTCTTAATTTCTAATAGCAGCAAAAACAATAAAGCACTTATAGATAAATTTAACAAAGAAGTACAAAATATGTATACCAAGAACTATGAAACATAGTTGAACAAAATTAAAGAAAGTGTAGGTAAATGGAAAGTCATATTGACTTAATGAAGTTGGAAACAATATTTTTTATATGGTGATATATCATCCCCTTAAAACCAAATGTATTCTCATATCATACATAAAAGCATGAAAATATAAGAATAAATACTTCTTAGCTTTGCTAATCGCACAATTATTGGAGAAATCTAATTTGTCCAATGATTTATATTAAGTAGTAATGGGATCCCAATGCTTTCCCCATATAGATAAACTCAAATTTAAAGACCTGAATTTTCGCATCAATGTTCATCAGGGATATTGGCCTGAAGTTTTGTTTTCTAGTTATGTCACTACCAGGTTTTGGTATTTGGGATGATGCTGGCCTCACAAAATGAGCTAAGGATAAGTCTCTTCTTTTCAATTCTTTGGAATAGTTTCAGAAAATAGTACTAACTCCTCTTTGTACCTCTGGTAAAATGTAAATCTGTCTGGTCCTGGGCTTGTCTTTGGTTGGTAGGCCACTCATTACTGCCACAATTCCAGAACTTGTTATTGGTCTATTCAGGGATTTGACTTCTTCCTGGTTTAGTCTTGGGAGAGTGTATGCATCCAGGAATTTATCCATTTCTTCCAGATTTTCTAGTTTATTTGTGTAGAGGTGTTTATAGTATTCTCTTATGGTTATTTATATTTCTGTGGGGTCAGTAGTAATATTCCCTTTATCATTTTTTATTGTGGCTATTTGATTCTTCTCTTTTCTTGTTTATTAGTCTAGGTAGTGGTATATTTATTTTGTTATTTTTTTCAAAAGAAAAACCAGCTATGGATTCATTGATTTTTTTTGAAGGCTTTTTCAAATCTCCGTCTTCTTCAGTTCTGCCCTCATCTGTGTTATTTCTTGTCTTCTGCTAGCTTTTGTATTTGTTTGCTCTTGTTTCTCCAGTTCTTTTTGTTGTGATGTTACGGTGTCTATTTGAGATTTTTCTAGCTTCCTTATGTGGATATTTAGTGCTATAAATTTCCCTCTTAACACTGCTTTAGCTGTCTCCCAGAGATTCTGGTACCATGTCTCCTTGTTCTCATTGGTTTCAAATAACTTCTTGATTTTGGCCTTAATTTCATTATTTTCCAAGGAGTCATTTACAAGGAAGGTATTCAATTTCCTTGTAATTGTGTGGTTTTGAGTGAGTTTCTTAATCTTGAGTTCTAATTTGATTGCGCTGTGGTCTGAGAGACGGTTATGATTTCGGTTCTTTCACACTTGTTGAGGATTGCATTACTTCCAATTATGTGATTAATTTTCGGGCAAGAGCCATGTGTCACTGAGAAGGTGGTATATTCTGTTGTTTTGGGTTGGCGAGTTCTGTATATGTCTCTTAGTTGCACTTCATCCACAGCTGAGTTCAAGTCCTGAATATCCTTATTAATTTTCTGTCTTGATAATTTGTCTAATATTGACAGTGGGATGTTAAAATCTCCCCCTATTACTGTGTGGGAGTCTAACTCTCTTTGTAGGTCTCTAAGAACTTGTTATATGAATCTGGCGCTCCTGTATTGGGTGCATACATATGCAGGAATGTTAGCTCTTCTTGCTGAATTCATCCCTTTACCATTTTGTAATGCCTTTCTTTGTCTTTCTTGATCTTTGTTGTTTTAAAGTCTGTTTTGTCAGAAAGTAGGACTGCGAACCCAATTTTTTCTGCTTTCCATTTGCTTGGTAGATTTTCCTCCATCCCCTTATTTTGAGCTTATGTGTGTCTTTGCACATGAGGTGGGTCTCTTGAATATAGCACACGGATGGGCCTTGACTCTTTATCCAACCTGCCAGTCTGTGTCTTTTAATTGGGGCATTCAGCCCATTGACATTTAAGGTTACAGTTGTTATGTGTGAATTTTATCCTGAAATCATGATGCTAGCAGGTTATTTTACACACTAGTTGATGCAGTTTCTTCATACTATTGTTGGTCTTTGTACTTCAGTGTGTTTTTGCCATAGTTGGTACCAGTTTTCTCTTTCCATATTTAGTGTTTCCTTCTGATCTCTTGCAAGGCAGCACTGGTGATGACAGATTCCCTCAGCATTTGCTTGTCTGAAAAGGATTTTATGTCTCCTTTCCTTATGAAGCTTAGTTTGTCTGGATATGCAGCACTGGGTTGGAAATTCTTTCCTTTAAGAATACTGAATATTGGCACCCAAACTCTTCTGGCTTGTAAGGTTTCTGCTGAGAGTTCCACGGTTAGTCTGAATAGCTTCCCTTTGTAGGTGACCTGGCCTTCCTTTCTGGTTGCCCTTAACATTTTTTTTTCCTTCACGTAGACCTTAGAGAAGCTGATGATTATGTGTCTTTGGGTTGATCTTCTTGTGAAGCATCTTACTAGGGTTATCTGGGTTTCCTGAATTTGAATGTTATTTTCCAGCTTGAGTAACTTCTCCTAGATGATATCCTGAAGTGTGTTTTCCAACTTGGTTTCACTCTCCTTATCTTTTTCAGGTACTCCAATCAGTCGTAAATTGAGTCTTTTTACAGAGTCCCATAGTTCTTGGAGATTCTGTTTGATCCTTTTAATTCTTTTTTTCTTTAATCCTGTCTGCCTATCTTATTTCAGCAAGACAGTCTTCAAGTTCTAATATTCTTTCTTCTGCTTTATTGATTTACCTATTGATATTAGTGCTTGCATCACAATTGTCATGCTGTATTTTTCAGCTCCATCAGGTCATTCATGTACCTCTCTAAACTGATATTTCTAGTTAGCAGCTCCTGTAACCTTTTATTATGGCTCTTAACTTGTTTGCATTGGGTTAGAACTTGCTCCTTTATCTTAGAAAAGTTTGTTATTCCCCATCTTCTGAAGCCTCCTTCTGTCGATTTGTCCATCTCATCCTCCGTTCAGTTCTGAACCCTTGCTGGAGAGGTGGTGTGATCATTTGAAAGAGAAGAGGCACTCTGCCTTTTGTGGTTTGAGCATTTTTTTCATTGATTCTTTCTCATGTTCATGAGTTTGTCTAGTTTCAATCTTTGAAGCTGCTGACCTTTGGATAGGGTTTTTGTGGGGACTTCTTTGTTGATGCTGCTGTTGTTGCTTTCTGTTTGTTTATTTGTTTTTAAGCAGTCAGTTCCCTCTTCTGTAAGGGTGCTGCAGTTTGCTGGGGGTTTCCTTCCGGGCCTATTCATCTGTGTCCCTCCTGTACCTGGGGACATCCTCCCAGGAGGCTGAAGAACAGAAAAGTTGGATGCCTGCTTCATCCTCTGGGATCTTTGTCCTCCAGGGACATTGACCTGATGCCAGTAGGAATGCTCCTGTATAAGGTGTCTGGTGACCCGTGTTAGGACGTCTCATCCATTTGGGGGGCGTGGGATCCAGGACCTGTTTAACAAAGCACTCTGGCTGTCCCAGGGTGAAGGGGGTGTGCTGCACTAGGGGGAAACCTACTCATCTGGGCTGCCTGGATTCTTCAGTGCTAGCAGGGGGAAAGACTAAGTCTGCTGGTCCGTGATCATGGCCACCCCTCTCCCTAGGGGCTCAGGCCCAGGAAGATAAGAATTCTGTCCCCTGCCTGGAGTTGCTGGAGTTCCTGCAGGGAGGCCTCATCCAGTGGGGAAGGATGGGTTAGGGTCCGGCCTGAGGAGCAAGTCTGACCACAGTGCGCCACAGCCAGTGTGCTATGTTGTGTGGAATACCTCTTGGGATTAAGCTGTCCAGTCTCCTCAGCACCAGCAGGGAATAAAACAGCCACTTGGAGCTGTAGTGATGGCTGCTGCCCTTCTCTCCCAGGAGTTCAGTATCTTAGGCAGCTAGCAGTCACAGTGATGGCTGCCATCCCTCCCACAAGATGCTCAGTTTTCTTATGCGACTGGCGGTAGCAGTAATGATGACTGCCCCTCCTGGACACTTGGTAACCTTAGGCAGAATCCAGCCAAGAGGCTGTTGAGAATCTGTGTGACTTTGGAGTGCGGATTCAAGGCCCTGATGGCATGGGCTCACACGTTGGATCTCCTGATTTGTAGGTTGCATAGATCCATGGGAAAAACACGTTTTCCCAGTCTGGGTAGCAGGATCACTCACCACCTCCCCTGGCTGGGGGTGGGAGCTCCCCTTGACCCACGTGGCTCTCAGGTGGACAGGCATACCTCCCTGATTTTCTTGTTTTTCATGGGTCACATCAACTGCCTCGTCAGTCCAGTCCGGATGATAGAACCTGGATACCTCGGTTGCCAGTGCAGGATTTGCATGCTATTGTGGTTTTTCTCAGTGCAAGCCTCCAACCACAGCTGCTTCTAGTCTGCCATCTTGGCCCCACCTCTCAAATATTTTTTATTGTGTCATAAATCTGTGTTAGTTCATTCTCAAGCTGTTAATAAAGACATACCTGAGACTGGATAATTGGTAAAGGAAAGAGGTTTAATTGACTCACACTTTAGTATGGCTAGGGAGGCCTCAGGAAACGTACAACCTTGGTGGAAGGGGAAGCAAACACATGTCCTTCCTCACATGATGGCAGGAAGGAGAAGAATAAAAGAGATGGGGAAAGCATCTCATAAAACCATGAGCTCTTCTGAGAACTTACTCACTATCACAAGAACAGCATGAGGGAAATCGCCCCATGATTCAAGTAGCTCCCATCTGGTCCCTCCCATGACACTTCGCGATTATGGGAATTATAATTCAAGGTGAGATTTGAGTGGGGATACAGCCAAACCATGTCAAAATTTAATCTTGTCATGAAGTTTTTTATATATCACATTTTATCTAATATATTTTCATCAATGAAACTGGCATATTATTCTATTTTTTCAAAATACACTTGCCAAGTATATATATCAAGTTAGCTCTGGAATCATAAAACAAATCGAGGAGAGTTTTATATTTTCCACTTCTTTGGATATATTTGCATAACGTTAACAATAATTAATTCTTACTTCATTGTAGAATTTATCAGTAAAGCCATCTGGGCCTGATATTTTCTTCAGGGAATATTTTTATTAAATATTTAATTTTATAATAAATAGGCTTGTTATATTTTGTTTCAATCTCTTTTTTAATATATTTATTTAATCTAAATTTTCAAAGATGTTGGCTCAATTTTTTTCTAATATTGTTTTTCTGTCTTTTCACTATCAGGAAGATATGTAGTAACATTTTTTTTTTCCTTGATATTACTCAATGCTTGCTTTTTTCAGTTGCCAATCTCACTAATTTTATTAGTTTTTTGAATATACCAACTTTTGGCCTTTTTGCTGTATTTTATCCTTATGTTCCCTTTTATTAATATCTGACCTTGCTTTTATTATTTATTTTATTCTATTATTCTATCACATTATTTCAGTATTCTTTTTGGGGGTTAATTTTGCTGTTTACTACCTTCTGGGAAGGATGATTGGTTCAATTTTTTTTAGCCTATTTTTCCAATCTGTGTATTTAAGGCTATACATTTTCCTACAAGAATATCTTTAGAAGATAAAATAAGCCATATTATTTAATGTGATTATTATCCAGTCAGGATATGTTTTAATTCTCATCATTATCTCTTCACTGTACATGAGTTTGGTGGCCTTGTGCTTTTCATCATCTTTTGAAAACTCTCACCTGTTATCTCCTTGGGTATTTTTTACCTTCTTTCTTTAATTCCATATACATTTGATCTCAAAGTCTCTTTTGAATATTACCTATATTTATTCTGTTCTTTTTTGGTATTTCATTATTCTGTGATATTGAATTTTTTTTTTTTTTTTTTTTTGAGACGGAGTCTCACTCTGTCGCCCGGGCTGGAGTACAGTGGCCGGATCTCAGCTCACTGCAAGCTCCGCCTCCCGGGTTCCCGCCATTCTCCTGCCTCAGCCTCCCGAGTAGCTGGGACTACAGGCGCCGCCACCTCGCCCGGCTAGTTTTTTGTATTTTTTTAGTAGAGACGGGGTTTCACTGTGTTAGCCAGGATGGTCTCGATCTCCTGGCCTCGTGATCCGCCCGTCTCCGCGTCCCAAAGTGCTGGCATTACAGGCATGAGCCACCGCGCCCGGCCATATTGAATTTTTTATGATTATTTTCTTGTAATATTTTCAAGTTTACTACATTCTCCTCAGTGAACTCTAATTAGCTGTCAGACACCTTCATTCAAGTTTTAATTTTTCTGTTGTAGAATTTTGGTTTGCTCTTTAATAGCTTCCAGTCCTCTATGAGCTTTTTCAGTACTTTATAGTCTTACACATGTTAATAATATCTACTGAAGCTTCTGTCTTGTGAGCCTGTTTTCCTGCTCCATAAATTTCTTTTATCTGTGGTTTCTCTCTGTTTTAAATGCATGTGGTCCTTTTTTTTTTGGTGGGGGCCAGGGTTGATTAATTTTCATATATGTATGAAAATTAAAGACAGAAACCCTGAGGTCTGGGTAATACTTTTATTTGAGAATTTACATTTATGTCTTAGAAGCTGCTTAAGTAACTGAAGCTTCATACCAGTCTCTCCATCAACTTTACTTTTAGTTTCTCTTTGCTACTAAATTGTGGTCTCTCATGTTCCCTGCTCAAAGTACACAGTTTCATAATTTTTCTGCATTTTCAGTCAAATTGCATTCTCCCTATTCCTACAAGACACTCAGAAGTTTCAGTTAGATTCTTAACCTCTGATCAATTCGTTTATTTTTGAAATGAAAGACTCTCATACAAGAAAGACCATCTCAATGCTAGACTCGCCCTTGTAAGTTTATATGTTAGTCTCAAATCTTGTCATCTTTGCTGCTTGCTTAACTCTCGGATTCTTTGCATTGATATTTTAGCAGTCTTGGTCAGCTTTTCTGGTTGTTGTCAGTGGGAATTTTTTATTCAAATCAACGAATACACTAACCCTATATAGCAGAATCCCTGAATCACCCAATTTTAGCTAAATTTCCCCTTTTTTCAATCCAGGTAAGACCACATGTCTAAATAATTGTATAAAGAAGAGATATGTGTAAGTCCTAGCCCCTGTATTGAAGTAACGCTGTTCTTATCTTTTTTATCATTTCCTCCTAAAATCTAGGCAGGGCAGTAACACAGCTTTGGCCATGCACGTGGGGAAAGCACCCTTAACTGATACTGTGAAGAAACAACACAGAAGAAAACTGTGCCTTATTTGACCTTGTAGAACATAATCTGATTGCTCATCTCTAGACTACAATGTGAGTAGGCAACGCAATTGTATAGATTTACAATAGTACATGCTGAGATGTTCTCTTTACAACAGCTTGGTCTTTAATCAAATAAACACAACACCCAGACAGAATTCTGAGTAGGGGACTGAGTATCTTCCTGGAGTTCACAAAAGAGATCTGAACTGGAGATAAAAATGCAAGAACCATCATATCTAGAGCTCATGTAATGGCATAATGCTGAATGATATAATATATACTACATCATTCTTCTATATGTATCCATATACGGAAAAAAAAGTCATTCATCCATGGGATATATAAAAGTTGAGTTGAGTACAAATAAGCACAAAGCTTTGAGAAGATGAGGAGTTTGAGATTAAAGGTGACACAAGACTCGGGATATTTCAGTATCCAAAGGAAGAAGTTTAAAAAAGGGGGACATGTCGACAATATCAAATGTTGCCGAAAAACTGCATAAAATAAATCATAAATTTCATGTGGGGATCGTTACTGTTATTGTTCTGTGCTGTTTATTTTAACAAAATGGTAGCCTGCAAACCTGATGGACACTGATTAATAAAAGTGTAAGAATAAGGAAAATGGAGAAAACTATGATCTGTCAATATCATTCTTTTGAAGATTTTTAGTGCTAAGGTGAGCAGAGGAACAGTACAGGTCTTTGAAGAGGAGGTGGTTTTAAAGTATATATTTTTAAAATACGGCTGATATCATGTTCTATAAACTGATGTTCTATAAACTGATGGGGATAACACACACAAAAAACGAAAAGTTGAGGAGTAGGCTTTGGTTAGATAGAAGGGGTTCATTGTTTTAACAGAAGGAAAATAAAGTGCATGAATAGCAGTGCAGGTATATTATAGACTTAATAATGAAGATATCAAAAAAATCTTTTATGATTGTTGTTACTCTTTTAGAAAATCAAGAATAAAGGTAAATGTTTGAGATAAAGCAGGGGGGGATAGATGTCAGAAGTTGGAGAAGAATAGGGAAAATATTAAAGAGTAAAATAGGAGATTAAAACACCTGGGGAACTAAGGAACACACACAAGCTTCTAGGCTTTTAGTCTGCTTGAAATTATATGGGCATGAACTTATAGTAAAACAAACCAAAATTTTATATTTTTTCCCTAGATAGAATTTGAGAGGAATAATAGATTTAATCAGGGTAGGATTTTTGCCAGTTTAGTAGAATGTTTGGAGCAAGCGACAAATAAGCTGTTGGTATACTAAATATAATGATGGACAACAGAATTGAAGTCAGGAGTTTTTTAAAAGCAGGGATTTGAGGAGAATCAAGGAGACTAAAAAGTGATATATCCAAAATTGGACATCCTGATCGGGTCAAGAAATGATTGGATTCAGAGTCTTGGAACCAGATAAGCTAAATGAGAAAAACAAAAGTCAATGGTTAGAAAGGATAATCTGCAATAGTGCATGCAAATGTCAAATGTAACATGAGATTCAACTTTCAATTTATTTTTAATGATATATACTCAGCATTTCCAACAGATTGTTTGATAGCTTAGGTTTGGGATGTTCTGACAGTTTTTATCTTCTGTTTTATTTCTTAAAGTATTTTAATTGACATATGAAAATGGTAAAACATATGATTTCTAAATAGATGACATCTTCACAGAGCAATCTTTGTCAATATTTATTTTTATATAAAGCAAAACTAGTTCAATTTTAAAGCATCATTTTCATATATTTAACTCTGTAATTTTCATTCAGATTTTGCTCTTCCTTTTCTCTTTAGAAACTCCACAATTTATATTTCACATAGACAGGAAGTTCTTTTACAACTCACTATGATTTTTTCACGTAAATTAATCGTATAAATTATTATTATTTGTATTATTATACAAAGGAATAATACCATTCCTTTGAACATAGCTTTTTGTTCACTCTGGACTTTTTATTATCTGACTTTTGCAATGTTATGATCTTTGAATTTGTTCTTATGATAAGCTTGATAAAAATATTATGCATTTATGATAATGTATAAATAAGGAGGTAGGCTAATCAAGAAGTCCATAGACTTTTATTTAAGTTCTATATTTTATTTATATGAATAATAATGTAGAATTTCTGTCTCACAAAAGGACTCAGCCTACCTCCTGAAATATTATTATTCAGGCATTATAAGACACTTTGTCACAGCATGCCTGCATTCATCTATCATATTACATTTTATGTGAATATTGTAATCAAGCCATTGGTATTAAAGAGTGCTCAAATTAGAAATGCAAAATATGCTTCAGATTATGAAACTCCTTCATTAAAAGATTGGACCAGAGACAGGTTGTTCTCTTCAGTACATGTCTTTATACCTTTAAAGTTTAGATATCTAGCCAGCAATCATGTTCTATGTCTTCTCAAAAGAGACTCTTCAGTAACTTAATAGATGAGTGATGGGATTTAATGCTACCTGGTACTTTGCCTTTAATGCTATTCTTTCTATTTTACTTCATATCTCTGAAATCGCTTCCTACACCCATCAGCATGTCAATTAACTTTTCTATTTCTACTCTGTTTAGGTGTATTATTGAGTTTTATGTTCCTTTCTAATCATAAACAGCATAATTAGTATAAATTTCCCATTTTACATAATCTCTAAATTATAGCTGCAATTAAAATAAAAATGCTCATTTTTAAGGAGTCTTGAAGTAATGTATTCAAGGGTGAAAGATAATAGGATTAGTGAAAAAAGAGCAGAAAATATGTGTTTCTGGGCTTAGAAAATGCAATCTAGCTATAAGGGTTTACCTTGCAATGTTCTAATGCTAGCACATTAAATGGAAATCAATTACAGTGAATGTTGTATGGGGTGTATGTGTATTTTGGGGGGCAGTGTGGTGGTAGGTCATTATCAAACAGAAGAATTGTATAGACTGACTAGATCTGACCTTTAATCTCAACGTAAGCTTCCCATATGATTAAACACATCTACTTTTCCCGTCTTTTTTTCTAGTGGATTGCCAGGTCCTTTTCCTTCTGGTTATCTTTCTCCCAAGAACGTTAGTTTATCTTTTTCAATTACATTATCATTTCAACTTATATTTTATTATTGCTCTATCTTTTTGAACTAAAATATATTTCCAGTTTTGATGGCAACTGTACATTTCATTAACATCCTTCTAAACTTTTGAACGATAACAATTTTGAAGTGTTAATGCAACATCATCTATAAATGACCTAAAACTATTATTTGGAGATATACCTCTTTGTTATGAGCGCAAGTCCATTTGTCAAGCCAATTAAATAATAATGTATAATTCAAGTAACTTTTCACAAATAAATGTAAAAGTTATTGGAGCAATATCTTAAAATTGATTAGTCCATGACTGATTACTTATTTGTTCAGTTTGTATAATATGATCTTGGTTGTTATTTAATTAGATTCATAATAGTATCCTTTATTATAATTTTAATGCTTTGCTAATTTGGGATAAGTTTTTAAATTTCATCTTAAATAATTTAACTAAATTATATGTAAGAATCTTGTCAGCATGTCATTGTTATGTTCATGAAGTAAATGTCCCCCCTAATTATTTTTCTTAGCATTATATCTTCATATATCTTAGCATTATGTTTTAAAAATAATATTATTCTATTTCCAAATATATAGTAAATTTCTTTTTTTTTTTTGAGACGGAGTCTCGCGCTGTGTCACCCAGGCTGGAGTGCAGTGGCGCGATCTCGGCTCACTGCAAGCTCCGCCTCCCAGGTTCACGCCATTCTCCTGCCTCAGCCTCCCAGTAGCTGGGACTACAGTCGCCCGCCACCACGCCCGGCTAGTTTTTTGTATTTTTAGTAGAGACGGGGTTTCACCATGTTAGCCAGGATGGTCTCGATCTCCTGACCTCGTGATCCACCCGCCTCGGCCTCCCAAAGTGCTGGGATTACAGGCTTGAGCCACCGCGCCCGGCTATAGTAAATTTCTTAACTGTTGTCCACTTAAAAGTTTACCCCTACTAACTAATGATTACAATTTCCTGTTTTAACTACTAACTGAAGTATAAAGCAACACTTATGGGTGTAATCGGTGTAAGACTATTCTCTAATAAAATTCATGCTTTTAACACCTATTAGTTGTTACATGTCAATAGTTGTGTCTATTCCTGAAATGGATCCTATGAGGCATGGTATAATTATTTAGTTCAAACTAATATTCTGTAGTTGCCTTAAACATAAGTGTGAAAATGAAGACAACATGGATTTTAAGGCAAACCTAGTTGAGTTCCTAGAAATGACCTATAAAGTCAAGAGGCTGGATAATTTTCTGACATATTTAGTATGAGTGAAAAGACTGAGAGTTTGGGAAATTAAGTATTATTGTTCAGTCTTATTTTCCACTAAATTTGCTTTTTAATCCAGAACCTTTATCTCTACGTTGAAGAATCTGCAACTGGAAACCAAGAAACAGTGCATTTCAGGCTGTAGTTTATGTCAGAGAAGGCAATATGTGTCAATGAGCTGATATTTAAATACATTATAACCACAACATGGAAAATGTCCACATTCCGGTTTACCTGTAATAAAAATTAAATCATATTGAATTTTTTAAAAGTAAATATGAATGAATTATCTACTTATTTCCATGGCAAACCTTTATGGTGAGTGCCAAATAAGAATAGTTTGAATTAAAAATGAACAGAATGTACAGAAGAGAGAATGAAGAAGTCAGCAGCATTTGTTAGATTGCTCTAAACTCATTGCCTAAAACAGAAAACAAAAATATTACTGATGACAGCGAAATGACTGAAAGGTAAGCATAATTCAATGTTCTATTTGTGTAAGCCATCACTTATTCAAAAGTAGAATTCAAAAATTAAAGGTGATTTTTCATTTGGAAATTAATGGTAGAAAAAAAAATTAAGATATTCTCCTTGTAAGAAACAGAAAGATCAAAAACGCAGAGGATACAATTCTCCTCCTCCCAGAAAGAGAGAAAAGCACACACATACACATTCACACGTTGAAAAGACTGTATTTTGCTACTTGAAGAACAGAGTGCCCTTCAGCTAAGAATGTGGTAGGTTGCTTTAACTTCTCGCATGCACACACACACATGCACACACACATAGGTGACTAAGTATATATAATATTGCTACAACAGGAAATTAGAGTAAAAACACAATATTTGTTGATAATTCTTTCCCCTAAAGCATTATAAAGCAAAATAAATCTGCATTTAAATATTACAAAATAAAATACATATTGCATATTTGGGTATATTTAAAAACCATGCTTCAGGAGTTCTAAAATTAAATATATAAACAGACAAAAATATGACATGAAAAGGGATTTGAGTAAATTCCGAAAAGATATGGAAGGAAAAAAGAATATTTTCTGAGAAACGAAAATTAACTTATAAAGTGCTCACAATGCACCTTAGTAAGGAATATTTCTAAAAAGACAGAAAAGCAATAAAGACATGAACACTAGGTAAAGAGCATTACAAATGTTTCGGAAAGAAAATTGTCAAAAGATCAAAAAAAGGCAAAATGGAAATAAAAAGAGAATTTTAGTTTCTAAAAAATATTTTTTAAAGTGTGAAATAGAAGTTATTTTTTTTAAATATAATTTTAAAAGGCTTTTTGTTTTGTTTTGTTTTTTGAGACGGAGTCTCACTCTGTCGCCCAGGCTGGAGTGAGTGGCACCATCTCCGCTCACTGCAAGCTCCGCCTCCCGGGTTCCCGCCATTCTCCTGCCTCAGCCTCCCGAGTAACTGGGACTACAGGCGCCGCCACCACGCCTGGCTAATTTTTAGTATTTTTAGTAGAGACGGGGTTTCACCGTGTTAGCCAAGATGGTCTCGATCTCCTGACCTCGTGATCCGCCCGCCTCGGCCTCGCAAAGTGGTGGGATTACAGGCGTGAGCCACCGCGCCCGGCCTAAAAAGCTTTCTTTAAATAAAAGGAGAAAATCTTTGTATTGGGTGTACCCATAAGATGCTTGACGTTGAGACAGAATTATCGGCTCTTTGTTGTTGATGAGAGAGGGTCTCACTCTGTCACTCCCTCTGAAGTACAGTCGTGTGATCTTGGCCAAATTTATATACATTTTGGTAAAATTGTTTTACTTCAAAGATAAAGACAAATAGTGTAGTGCTTCCAGAGAAAAATAAGCAGTGTTTTTCTTAAGTCCAAAATAATTAGCCTGCCATCAGAGCTCTCAAAAACAAGACGAAGAGCAGAGAAAACATAGAAGAGTATTTTTTTAAAAATTCAAGAAAAGTAAATATAGACAAAGCATTTTACATCCATCCAAGCTCTGCATTAAGTATCAAGCCTATTGATAAACAATCAAAGATCTCAGAGAATTAACCACACTTAAACTCTTCTTGAGGACTAGAGGAAAATCATCCAATTAGAAAAAGAGGAAACACGAGTAAAGGACTGACAGGGAGTATTTAATGTTTGTAATATTTGACCTAAGACTGAAACAAATTTGGGACAAAAGACTAAGAATCGTGTGCAAATGTTGTATTTTTTGACTAAAAATAATGGACATAGACAGGAAAGAGGATGAGGAAATATAAAAGTAGAATTAGTTTATTGACTTTTGAATAGATACATTATAGTAGTCAAATAATTCAAACAATACGACAGAAAATTAGCAAACCAGATAGTAAGAGACTTTTCTTAAAGCATGCTAAAAATATGTATGAGCACAAAGGTAAATAATAGAACAAAATGCAAGTATTCCTTAAAAGGTAAAATGAAGAACAATGAAAATACATCATGCAGACAAGGAAACATGGAAAACATAGTATAAGACATATGATGATAAAGAATAAGAGAAAACTAATACCAATCATATCAGAAGCTGAGGCCGGGTGCAGAGGTTCATGCCTGTAATCCCAACACTTTCGTATGCCAAGGCGGGCGATTCACGAGGTCGGGAGTTTGAGACCAGCCTAGCCAACATGGTGAAACCCTGTGCCTACTAAAAATAGAAAACAAAGAAACAAAAAATTAGCTGGGTGTAGTGGTGGCTGCCTGTAATCCCAGCTACTTGAGAGGCTGAGATAGGAGAATCACTTGAACCTGGAAGGAGAAGGATGCAGTGAGCTGAGATTGTGCCACTGTACTGCAGCCAGGGAGACAGAGTGAGACTCTGTCTCAAAAAAAAAAAAAAAGTAGGCAGAAAGTAAAAAGGAAAGCAATCACCAAGGATGTACCAGGGGAACTGAAGCCACAAAAATGCAGGGTTAGTTATCTTCTACTAGATAAAATGGACTGCAAATGAAAATGTAACTTGTGACAAAAAACACTTTTTCTAAATATTCATTTTATTTAATTTGAAAATAAAATGTAGATATTCATGGTATGTGACCTCATGTTTTGAAATATGTATATATTGTACAATGGCCTCATTAAACTAATTAACGTGGATTACCTCACATACTTAGCGTTTTTATCTGTGTGTGGCGTGAATGCTTAAAATCTACTCTCTTAGTGATATTCAAGCATACATTTTTATTAACTATAGTTACAATGTTGTACAGTGGATATCTTAAACTTATTCTTTCTCTCTCACTAAAATTTTTGGGGTTTTCTTAAGGCTAAAAGTGACATTTCACAGTTTAGATAAATAACCTTGCACCAATTAGCAGAGTACTTACCTCTAAGAAGCAAAAGGAAATTCAAGCACTGTCAGTAAGACACGGAAGACATAAGTAATACAAATAAGTCAGATCTCATCAATATGTATCAAATTTGATTCTTCTATATTACATAATACATCTTAAATGGAGAATCTGTATTCACTGGAGGAAGGATATTTTTTTAAATGGTGCCGAGACAACAGGACAAATTTTTGGACGAAACCAAAAGAATTATTGAAACCATGTATCACACCATACAGAATACTTTCCAAATGGCATCAGGCACCTAAATATATATATATTTTTTAAAACCCTAAATGTAATAGGTAAATGTAAATCCTAAATGTAATGGAGAAAAAATTCAATAGATTTTCCTACAGCATCAATATACGATTTAAAATATTTTATAAGCCACTAAAAAGAATTTATGCAGTAATACTGATATAAATAAAAATAGTCAATAGATAGAAGATGTGTAATAGCTACAGATAGAAGGTCAACAGCTATATAGGAGAAAAGGGAAGTCTTTAGTTTACAGGTAATTTCCAAGTAATAAATATAAAATAAATGATGGAGTAACTAAATTATCATTTGACAACATAATATTTCTTACAGGCACTATCACTAGTGAATGGTTTAATGTTGTTTAAGGTATTAATCATCTATGCATGATGTTCAAAATAATGATAAAATGAGAATAAATTACCAAAATGTATCTCCCCACAATATACTTAAAGGAAAAAAAAAATGGAAAACTATCCATTGAGAAACCCAGCAGATATTGTGATGCAGGTTTATCTCACACTGGTTACCAACTCATTTTAGTCAGACGAGATGGAACACCTGCACACATAAGTTACATAAGGTGGACTTATTATTTAACATATAAGCAGCAAAGGAGAACAAAAGACTAGGATTCATTGAGAGCATTTTCCCAAAGGTTTGCTGGTGTGACTGTATGCAACCCATTTCCACTGCAGCTAAGGAACCTAGGAAAGCATCCTGCCATAGGTTTTAAACCCCAGGGTACATGACACACTGGGCTAAAGCACTGAAGGAAGTCCATCCCATTTCTAAAAGAAAAAGCAAGACATGTTTCCAAATTAGAGAAACTAAAAAGGCGTTGTAATTAATTCACATGTGACCCATGATTGAGTCTTAGTAAATAAATTTGCTTGTAGTGGGACATCAGGGGGACGATTGATGAAACTAGAATATCTATAGATTAAATAATGATATTCAATTAATATTAAATTTCTGATTTTGATAACTGCACTGTGACCATGTAAGACAATGCAGAACTCATTCTAGAGCATATATGAAGAGAAAGAGGGAGGATATTAAACAAATGAAGTAATAAAATGCTAACATTTGTAATATGCAAATAAAGGGCATAAGGAATATTTTCATATTCTTTTTGCTGCTCTTCTGAAATATGAAAGTATTTCAACATATGATTTTAAAGGTGCTTTGCAATATTTTTACTTACATATATTGTTTATATTTATTTTTTGAAGCATAATGTCATAGGGATAAGAGATTAAAGATCGAGAACAAAAGCTTGTGAAATAAATACAGGACATAAAGCACAAAAAAAGATATTAAAAAGTAAAACATTCAGAAATGTAAATGAATTAATTAGAGGAAAAGAGCATGTACAGACAAATGAAATATAAAGGTCAGTTACAGGAGTTTTGGAAGGTAGAAAAATTTTTTTATTTGCATGATTTTTAACATGGCAAACCAATGCTAGTGTGAGAGTTACATTACGACCTAAATGGAGGCAAAATGTAACTCCAGACTTTTTGCTTATTTCTCTATATGATTATGCAACAAAAGATACCAAAGTAATTCATGTATTCATACAGGAAACTCTTAAACTAGAACCAATGTCCATATTGTTGCAGAAAGTGCACAGATTTGGGAGCCAGACAGATCTGCATTTGAATCTTGGTCTTCCAATTTCAAGCTTTTTGACAAATGTTAGTTCCCTTTTTATAGGAAAGAAAATTGGCTAATTTTGTTTCACTCTGTGAATTTTAAGATGAATTTCAAGAATGCAGAAGGAATTTAAATCTGCAGTTTTTAGGAGGCTAGCTAGTTTCATTCAGCTGCCTAAATCTTTGCCAAAATATGATCCATATTTATCCCTATAAAATTTCCCCCCAGAAATTCTGCTTCAATGGATGTGGAGGTAGATCCAAGAATCTGCATGTTTAACAAGATGATCAGATGTAAATTACATTTTATGAATCACTGCTTTAGATGGAGAGGCCTCAAGTTAATGCATTGGGGCTAAGCTTGCTTTAAAATATTAATGTTGTATGAATCCCCTCTGGAAAGTCAGTTTCCGTATATTTGACTAAGTGGAAAAATGTAGAAAGATAACTTTCTTAGATTATTTCTTCTTAATAGCAAGGATCATGTTTAGGGTAGAAGAAACAGCTACTTTTGATATTTTTATATATCAGTTATCAAAACAGAAAGGTTTGCCACAATGATTGCCATGTGTATTTTAAATCTCAATAGTGAGACTAAAAACATCACAGATTGATCTGAAAAGGGAAAGTAACCTGAGGTGTCCAATGGTTGAAGGAATAATGAAGAAGGAAATAGAGGAAATGAATCATATCAATCAAGGTCCTTACAGACACTTAAATTACATAAGGAATGCTCTTCAACAATATCTGTAATTAGGGAAGTAGACAATGAAATCAATTGTGTGGTATTGAAAAGATGATAGAAATAGACAGATAGACTCATCATTATATAATAGACATTTCTGATGAAAACTCAAATAATATAATCTTTTTACTTGCAAGAATATTTCTAGATTTAACCATTTCTTCCATTTTTTGTTTCATTGAGCATTATCAGGAAATTAAGTCTAAATTTCAAACTAAATTTCTTTACTTTTTTTTCCTTCCAATATTATGACCTGCTACTCCTTGTGAAAGAATATTTACTTATACAATTTTAAAAATACACAAACTCTGCAAATTGACAGCAAATGTCAACCGTTTACATGAACACCATATCAAATATGACTAGTGACTGTGATGTAATTCATCAGTGCATTTATCTAACTGAAGCAACATTCTCTCTTCAATAACAATCTAAGTGACATTTTGTGGAAGAGGGTAGCTACCTTCCATGACCACATCTTTGAAAACTATATCAATTTTGTAGCTGCACTGATAGTAAATTCTAACTCCATTAAATTATACTCTCCCTCTCTTTTTAGATTTACTTTGTGCAAAGGAAAGATAATGTACGTTTTCTTGATATAGTTTATCTATTTCAGGGACCTAATTTGGCATTGCATGAAAAGCATCCTAAAATGTAAGGGAAATTATGAAGCATCAAATTAAAAACAATTAAATTTTTTAAATTTATTTATTTTTGGTTAAAAAGTCACTGATTTCATTTTAGTGGATTGAGTAGCATAAACAGGGGCCTTCTTAATTAAGCAGACAATACCTGTTTTGTGAAATATAAAAAGAAAATGCATCATTTGTGATTGACTATTGAATATTAGTAGTCTTCTCTAATAAATTACATTTATCTGCTAAAAGCATTGCACAGTTTTTATAACACTTGGTTAGTACTATGATTTAGAACTTTATTTTTGGTCTTAAATCTTAGTGGAGGCAACCAAGAAATTTTGTCTGCTGTAGATCATACTATAAAGATTTGGATATAAAGTATGCAGTAGTATATGTTCATAAAATAAAGTTAAATCTTATAAAATATAAGGCAGAAAAAAGTACAGCATTTTTAACAGTAATTTGGAAGAAAAATTAAATAGACACATAATTTAGCTTAATATCCTGTTTAAAGCAATACCACTATTTTTATTATTTAATACAAACGAAAATATAATAGACTCTTCTCATGATATATCTATTCAAATTTCAACTTAAAACTTATGTTTAAAATATAACTGTTAAACAGTATTGTTTTAGGCATAGTAAAACCTGCTTTCACTGTTTCTGTACTGGTAAATAAATTGCCTTATTTCTCATTTTCTCCTACTTTGACTTTGTAGTCATGCCCTCATTACCATATTCAATTAATTAGTGCACAAAGGTAATATTCTAGTGCTTAGAACACATGGAGTTGCATTATTAACTCCAAATAAATAGGGCAGGTTCCTAATGCAGGCTGAGCAATCAGAGAACCCCTTTGTGAAAATACCAACACTAAAAACGTTTTGCTTGACCAAAGACCTCCTATAAGGACAAAGAAACAGACAAAGGGGAAAAAAATAGAGATCAAACAGTGTATCAAAATTAACAGTACAAAAAATATTGCATTCATTTTTGTCTTATTTTCACCTGAGTGGGATTAGAACAACAAAAAAGTTTTTCTTTAAAAACTTGCCATCTCACATTCTGAGAGAAACCTCAATAATTATTTTGGCTTTGTAATATTTATATTTATCAGATTTGTACACCAGCTGCAAAAAAGCATTCCAATCCATGGAATTTTCTGTATGTTCAAAAATTTCTTAATTCCTTGCTGAGTTAATGCACTGGAGGTTTTCAAAGAGTGTTTTTCATAGCTTTGTTGAAAAAAAATGGCAAATATAAATGTGACTTATGACTTGAGAATCTTATATTCCGTTCTGCCTTGGCAATAGAGTTCTTTTAGCATGCAACTTGGAAATAAAGCCCTGCTCAAAGACAAGTTTTAAAGCATTCCCTTATGTTAGATTTTTAAATATAGCAAAATTCCATTACCTGTAACAGAGTACACATAATCCCCGTAACATGTACAGCAGTAGTGTGATCAGCCACAGCCTGTTTCAGACATGCTGATTTTCCCCCTTTTCCTCTTGTGGCCAACTATTCAACAGTTTTCCTACATGACTTGAATGAACCTCTCGATCTTGAATAAAATAATAGCAATGTAGCTTCAGGTAACACAGGTACTTCAAAAAGTTTCCTCACTATGTCCAGTTATAGAATGTCTTGTTCCCTAGTGATATTTTCACTCTGAAATGGGAAGCTGACTAGGAGGATCATGCAACTGTTTGTCCTCCTCTTCTTTGCTGTGCTCTGTGTTCACCCTCTTAACTCCCCAAGCCTCTCCTTTTCTGGCCCTAGGTGTGATTTTACCAACAGAACTTTTCTGCCTCTCACCTTTTCATAAGAATACCCTAAAGAAAAAAAAAAAGCCACAGAGAATGTATTGGTAAAATGGTCCACAAGGAAGCATTGACCTGAAGGGATTGATTATTAGGGGAATATTGTAGAAATTAAATTCAGGTCTTAAAGGATGTCAATATTGGTCTCTCTTTAGACTGCATTTTCTGTTAATACATCCTCCCAAGATTCACTCTGTTTCTTTGTTATGTTCACATACTTTACATCATTTTCCCCATTTCCTCCGTTTTTGAAATCATATTTTCTGAGATTATTTTGTCCTTGTAGAATTTTAAAAGTTCTTAAAATTACTATTTTTTCAGCTTTATTGTGGTATAATTAACCCATTAAAATTGTATACATTTGAGATGTACAATGTGATGTTTTAATATATGTAAGCATTGTGAAATGATTGACACCACCAAGGTAATTAGCATATTAATAACCTCATATAGTTATCATTTGCATGTGTGTGTGGTAAGAACACGACATCTATTCTCTTAGCAAATTTCAACTATACATTATGTCATTAACTACAGACACCATGTTGTCCATTAGATTTTCAAAATTTATTCTTTCTACAATTAAAAGTGTGTACCCTTTGACCAATATCTCTTCCACCACTCAAGCCCCTGGTCACCACCATTTTACTGTTTGTTACTATAAATTTGACTTTTTCTGTTTTTCCACATGTAAGAAGATCCCACATGTAAGTGAGATCATGCAGTACTTTTTAAAAAATGTTTGGCCTGTTTTACTTAGCACAATCTCCTTCAAATATGTTCATGTTTTTATGAATGGCAGGATTTCCTTTTTAAGAGCTGAATAATATTCCTTTGTGTAAGTAGAAAGATAGATAGATAATAGATAATAGATTGATAATAGATAGATAGATAGATAGATAGATAGATAGATAGATAGATAGATAGATAGAAATAGAGCTTGAGCTAGAACTATATCACATTTGCTTTATCCATTCATCTGCTGTAAGACACGTTGTTTCCATATCTTGGCTATTGTCAACAATGCTGCAATGATCATGGGAGTACTAACATCTGTTCAACATAGTGATTTTATTTTTTATGATATATACCCAGAAGTATCTTGACTAACTTTTTGTTAGTCGTCAGAATGATTTTTAATGTTTGTCTATTTAAATTAAATTCCAATTAATGAATTATTTTACTTGGCTCACGTCTTAAAAAACTCGCTCTACTAGGAGATTAATTCTCTTAACTGGACTAATTTTTGAGTATGTTCCTGCTCATCACATAGCAAACCATCTGCCCTAAAACAATTAATTGAATTTTAATTAATTACAGTATGTATCTAGCCCTTTATGTGAAAAGTCAACATGACTTATGTTTTGACCCATATATAAAAATTTAGAAATTACGTCTCATTAAAAACATATTGACCCTGGTTCTATAGCTAAAATACACATACTTCTGTTAATGTAGAAGCATATTTGGGTTTTTAAAATAAAATTCTGAAAATGATCTAACAGAATGTGGTGGCTTATGCCTGTAATCCTAGCATATTGAGAGGTCAAGGTGGAAGGACTGCTTGAGCCAAGAAGTTTGAGATCAACCTTTGCAACACAGTAAGACCACCATCTCTATAAAAAAATACAAAGTAAAAATATTATCTGGGTGTGGTGGCACATACCTGTAGTCCCAGCTACTTGGGAGGCTGAAGTGGGAGGATCACTTGAGCCGTGATCACATGATCGCATTTGAGCCTGGTTGAGAAAGATGTCTCAAAAATAATAAATAAAGAAATAAATATAACCCAATGACAATTGTAATTTATTAGAAATGTATTACTATTTCTGGTGAACAGCCCCATGTTTTATTAGATTAAAGACTTTCAAAAATACATTGATATTCAGTTGATTTTCATTGACCTTGGCATTTTTCTAATGTTAATGAACTAGGCCTGACTCTTTTTATAATCAAATTCCCTTAATGCATATTGGCAGGTTTTGTCTTACAGATTATATTGTAACCGAATGTTCATGCCTATTAGTTTTATGAAAGCTAATACAGAATAATTAAGCATGTTTAGTAATGCATAACAAAACGCAAATTTCTCTAGAGAATATTTTGTAATGTTTATTCAATTTTCCATTTTTTTTTTTTCTGGAAATACACCATTATCTCACTTAGACGAAGGGGAGAATCTTTGGTGGCACAATATTTAGAGTGAATCAACATGGATGAAAATAAAAACAGTACTGATACAGAAGAATATTGTAACATCTCTGAGAATTTTGCCTAAAATTTCTGTGAATACTTCAAAACAAAATAAAACAAAACAAAACGAAACAAAAAACAGAATGAGAGGCTATAAAATTGGCACGATTCAGATTCACATTTTGGTATGATTCATTATTCAATTACTATAAAAGTTCAGTACTCTTACAACATGTTGTACAAAACTACAACTTTACAGGGAAACAGTATATGGCATTAAAAATGTTTCCCTATATTCAAATTAGAGAAAAATAAAGCAGATGATGAGTAGTAGTATTCCTTGATTAGGAGTGATAACCTGTCTAGACAATTCAGAACCAGTATCGCTGTGCGTTTTAAATACACATTCAAATGTCAACAAGTGGCAATGCATATTTTAATTATTCAGTCCTTAGCAGCTCAAAGGCATATATAAATTCTGGCATGTAAGTATAAGAATGAGACCTTATGTAGCAACAATATGTATTTCCAAGTTTTTACTCCCATAGGAGTAAGAGAAATAAGTTGGAAGGGTAAAAAGTTTCATTGCTTTTCTTTCATTTAAAATATTTTGAGAAAAACTCAAATTTGTTATAAATTTCCTTTTTTTAAAATAAATTTCCTTTTTTTTCTTTCAGAATATCATCTTGTAAAAGGGACATTGTATTGTCCTCAAGAACACATCTTGGTTAAGAAATGTTGTTTCTCTCCTGTGCTCCCTCAGGCTGAGCGATCTGTTTCTCTCTCCTTCAGCGGCCTGGGTAAACAGGGCTTTCTGGCAACTGCATCCAGCGGAAGCAAATTCATAACTGCTCTTGATTGCACAGTAACATTGTTTTTGCTCCATTCATGATTGCATTAGTTCTTCTGTGTCCTTTTTCCCAGCATGAGGGAGAAGGGGTCCATTAGGACACACCTCACATGTAATAATTTGAAAAAGTATCCACATGTTCCCCAAGAGTCCCATTCCATTGACAAATGTAGTAGGTTTTACATTAGAAAGTTTCCCACAGTTATAAAAAACTTCAATCACATCATCTTTGCTGGAGAACACACACATGCAGTAATTCAGACAAGCATATTCTTTAATGATAGGATTATCTGGTTAAAAGTTTTAGTATGTACTTGGTCTTTCTTTTACTTATTTCCTTTCTCGTGTATATTATCTTTCAATTCAGTTTAATCCCATTTCAATCTCCTTTTTTTATTGAAAAAAATGATATAAAGTTTCTTTTTCTGACAAATTTTGGTATTCCTTTATCTTATCGACAAGTCTAATATGAGATGTTTGAATAAAATTGTTAGTGAAACCACTGGGAAAAGAAAACAAGTATCTTCAAATCCACATAACATTTATAGGAAAATACAAAATCACGTGTCAGTCTTCCAGATAGGTTAACCAAAAAATGTCTGTCTGAAAAATCCATTATTATTATTTTTTCTTATATTAAGCAATGTCATAAGTGCTGTTTTAAGCAGGGCCAGCCTTAGGGGAAAAAATGTGAAAAAGGTGAAGGTTAGAACTGGAGTTCCATAAATGTCAATGCCATTTTCTTTCTAATTCCTGTTGACACTCCACTTTTCTGGTTTCTTTTTGTTCTTCTCTCCTTTCCATGGTAACAGGTATTTTGACTTGACTGAAGTTCTGTGTGTGGCACTGGTTTTGCTTGGCAGGTGTCTTGATTTCCACTCCTGGGTTTTCTTTACTATGATAATGAGAGACCATTCAGGAGCCTGTGTTAATGAGTAAGGCCCTATCCCAACCCACCATTCCCAACTATCTCTGCCCTGCTTCTCACTCTTCTCTCTCTTCCTCTCTCATCAGGTTCTAATGTTCTAAAAATGCTATTGCAATCTGTTATTGTTGTTTATAATATAGCTCTTCTCACATAGAATATAAACTCTAAGATGGAATATCAGAAGCCACCATTCTCAAGGACATGAGGAAGGGCTTCGGATGCAGACAGGCCTTCGTTTAAATGTTGGGTTATTTTTCAGAAGTATAAAAATTTGGTATGATATTTATTCTTTTAATATATGGCGTCCAATCTATAAAATGATCAACACACATAATGTCTAACATTTTTGTTGTTGTTGTTGTTTACACTAGGTACTTGTTAGGTGTCTGTTCAATTTAACAGTAATTTTTTTTTTTCAGTACAATTCCCTGGTGATCCTCAATTCTCTGTGAACCAAATATGGTAAATGGGATCTTGTTCAAGATTTCAGCCTATTCATAAGATAACTACGGAAACAACAGCGTGAACATACCTAGGCCCAAATTGTTAAACATTATTTGCTCATCACTCTGATAAACATTTTGCAGTTGTGTAATGAAATAATGGCCAAAATCTTATTGTGAGTTTATGTGGAAACGTTTTCTCAAAGATTACACAGTCATGCAGGTAAGAGGCAGAAGCAGAATTCAAATCTACTTCATGTCTAATCTATATCTACTGAAATATTAAATTTAGTCACATTGTTTTTATTCTGTAAATATAATATGATGTTTTGAAAAGTTAAATAAAATTATTTGTTAGGATGTTCAACAAAACACTGAAAATATTTTATACTTTTAATTAAAAAAGAAGTGTAAAATATACAGTGAGAAATAACTTGCTTATTGAGAGCTCATACTAAAACTCACATTTTCCCCCATTAAATTACAAGCTGCTTCTTTCTATCTTTAATTTAGGAAGGAATTCTGGCAAAAATGGCCAAGCTGTTCTAACAGACTTGACACCATTATGACAAACAAAGCACAGCACGCCCAGAGGCATTAGGGAGCAAGACTTCCCAAAGATCATGTGTACTTTGACCATCTGTGCATTTTAAATTTTTGAGAACATTAAATCTCACAGAATTGAATATTTTGCACAGATTTTTGCATTCTTACATGCCTTTCTTAGTTTTGAATACAATTTTATGAAACTTATATTTAAAATGTTTCAGTAAATTATAATTCAGGATAAAGGATCTTATTTCCCCTCTATTTTTTTTTCTATCAATTAATATGTTTTCCTGAAAAACTAGAAAGTTAAATATACGTTAAACTCGCATTTAAGAAATCTAAGTTTCAAATATATTTTGGATGCCAATATAATAATAATGCTCAAAATAATTTGCAATTAGAAATTAAATGATGGAGAGGTATTTTGACTTCAACAATGGTAACACAATAGTCTAAAGGAATAGCAGCAATTATGTAGAATTGAAAATAATTGGAGAGCCTCAAATTTTTTTCATATTAAATATTTGCTTCTACAAGGTATTATGGCAAATAATATGTAGAACCTAATAGCAATGAACATGAATTGTTTTTAGTGACTGGTTTAAATTAATTGTATCTTTTAATCTTTAAAACAGGCTTTTTGGTTCTATATTCAGCTTTTTTATTTAGGAAAATACATTTTTAAATAGTTGTACTGAAATTGATATTCAGAATGATTAATTTGTTCATGGCTATATTGTGAAATCACACCTCAAGTCTGAATTCAAATACTTGAACTCAACATTCGTGTCCTCACCCAAATCTCATGTCAAACTATAATCCCCAATGTTGGAGGAAGGACCTGGTGGGAGCTGATTAGATCATGGGGGCAGATTTTACCCTTGCTGTTCTCATGAATATGAGTGAGTTCTCATGAGACCTCATTGCTTGAAATTGTGTAACACCTCCCCCTTCCCTCTCTTCCTCCTGCTCCAGCCATGTAAGATATGCCCGTTTCTCTTTCTGCCATGATTGAAATTTTCCTGAGGCCTCCCAGCCATGCTTCCTGCACAGCCTGTGGAACTGTGAGCTAATTAAACTTACTTTCTTTATAAATTACTCAGTTTCAGGTGTTTCTTTATAGCAGCACGAGAACAGACGAATACACTCATGGTCTTCACCACTCTGCTCTACTGATTCAATACAATTCTCTGAGTTTCCTAACATCCTGATTCCTAGAAATTGTAGACTCTCCTGGTGTTTGGAAATAAATATAAATTTCTAAGTTGTATAAGAAAGATTAAACTAGTAAGAACACTTGAAAGGATGGAAAATAGGAATAAATTTAATGTTTAGTTAAGTTAAACCAAGATAAGCCTATTTTGTACAGAATTTTGGCAGGGGAAGTTTATGAGAATTAAATATATGTATATGTTTATTCAGGTCCAGCCTGTTGATATGTCTATTTAAAATGGGTATTTCAACAATTTTTAGCCCAAGTTCTTATGAACGTGAATTAAAAATTTGTAGGGAATAGCTAATCTTTATATGCACTTGTGCATAGACCTAAGCATGTTTATCTCCGAGATACTTTTTATTGTACACATACTCAATAATTGAGAGATTCTGTTATAAAATTACAGTTCTCCCCGATACACTGGTGGTAGTTTTTATTATGGAACAGATAAAGGAATGGTATCTGTCCATCCTTAAGGGATCCTCCAAGATCTGAACCAGTAAGCATTGTGCATTTCCAGGAAAATAAAAACAAAACAAAAACAGAAACAAAAGTTTTGAAACCCTATATGTTTAGTAGGATTTGCCAGAGATCCACTTCTATGATACGTAGATAGTACTAAAAATATGGCACATATTTTGAAAAGATTATTAATACATAAAAACTCTGGAATGATATAAAACTATAATTCATTCACCAATACATATGCATTACCCATCCTCCTTTTCCTAGGCATGTGCTCGGTTTGAGAATTTAATAATGAAAGAGTAGACGATATCCATGCCATAACCTTACCTATATTTTATACAGTTTTCATTCTAAGGGCAGCACATTTCAGATAATAAATTTGTTCCTTTTTTGAATTATTAACTTCTTACAGAGTCAATGGGATATAAGCTGAACTTTGAAGTAGAGACAAGATTTGAATGTTTAGAAAATTATAAAGCATCCTGGCCACAAGCAAAGTGGTAGAAAGAGAAAAGCTATGGCCCTATTGAGAGAAGGATGAGTAAAAAAGAGCCTCAATTCATTTTCTAATATGTAATGCAAGATTATTCAGTGTACCTCATTGTGGCATTGAAAATATTAAGTTAATTTAAACAAATAAAGTTGTTGAGATAATACTTTGAAATGGTAGGTATTCAGTATAAGATGGTCTTCTTTCTTCGGTTGGAATGCATATTGTGAAGAACAGATTGTAACGGACATTGAAAGACTGGTTAAGAAATGTATACATAATCCCAAGAAAATCATGATACTGTGTATACTCTTGACATATGGTAATTAACAATTAGTCTGACAGTGGCATGCCAGGTGTGTTGAAGCAAAAAAATTTGGTTTTCTAAATAAAGATCCTGAATTATGGTAAAATATACAGGAAGATATTGTTAATATAACTTTTAGAAACCGTATTACAAAAGAATTCAGATAGTAAGAGTTAGCAACATAAAATATAATCCATCATTTACAGCTACAGATTTATATTGATAATGTGATATAATCTGTTTTGAAAATGTTGAAGAAAATTCTTTTTATTTATTTATTTATTTATTTATTTATTTATTTATTTTTGAGATGGAATCTTGCTCTGTGGCCCAGGCTGGAGTGAGCGGCGCCATCTTGGCTCACTGCAAGCTCCACCTCCCGGGTTCCCGCCATTCTCCTGCCTCAGCCTCCCCAGGAGCTGGGAACACAGGCGCCGCCACGCCCGGTTAATTTTTGTATTTTTAGTAGAGACGGGGTTTCACTGTGTTAGCCAGGATGGTCTTGATCTCCTTACCTTGTGATCTGCCCACCTCGGCCTCCCAAGAATGCTGGGATTACAGGTGTGAGCCACCGCGCCTGGCCTAAATATATATTTTTAACTAAATATTTACAATTATCTTTATATTCTACGTAATATTTATTGTTGGACCTCATATCAGGGGAATGCAGTGCATGCATGATGAACAAGACCTGGCATTTTTTTTTTCCTATGGAGCTCAAGGAAATCAAGGAAGACTTTTGAACCACAAAATGTAAAAAATAGTAATAGTAACAGATAAAATAATTTAGTAAGAAGTAGAAGAGGAAAAACATTATTTGAAGAAATACAGGAGGAACCACTGCCATTAGTCATGACTACTGGCTGATTTATACTAGTAGTTATGATTTGCAGTCATCTACCAACATTTAATTGTCTGGTTCCTCTATGTGTTTGGTTCCAAGATTGTGTATAGGTGGTATAACTACAATCAATTAAAAAAAAAAATAGACTTAGACAAAGGCAGTATTTGTAAAAATATACAGAGTTTGGTATTTATTACCCTTGTGAATTTTGGGAACCACTTATATTCTCTTAAAATAATTTTCTGATTTTGAATTTCAGTGAGATACCTCCCAGTATTATTTACTAATGTTACATGAAACAATAGAATAATTGAAAGTTTTTAAAGTTTACCATTTGTTAAAGTAATATTCTATTATTATTTCTTTTTATGTAAATTTACTTAAAGAAAATTGGCATCTTTAGAAAATGTAACTGCTTAATGCATGATGTTTAACCTGAACACTTAAGTATGTGCAGATCAGGAACTGTGAACATAATCAACTCTTTGTTTTAAAAATTTCAGAGCTCAAATTTCTCTCTTAATAAAGCACCTTGATGGTAAATACCACGTTTTATGCTGCACTAAAAATTCTAGAACTATTATGCACCTTACTTATGTTAAATAAACCTAAAGAAATATAAATACTGAAACATTTTCTTCAAAAGATATTTGCAAATATTTTTATTAAAATTACACCAAAAAGGATATGTGGATGCCTGTAACATTTTAGCCAATATTCATAATATATATATGTATAAATTAAAATAATCACATAAAGATAATATTATTTGTATCTCATTTGGTCAATCATGGTACAAATATTGTTTTGGGTCAGCTTATGGCATAGTGTTGATTCATTCCCGGTTTCATAGGCTTATGAGGAGAACTAACTTATAAAAGTCCTAAAAAAGAATTCAGAAATCTGTTTTGAGATTACTTCTAACACAAACAACTCTCAGCACATAGTAAACCTAATCAGAAAAGAAACTCTTGCTATGGTTTCATAATCTATATTGAAACACTCGGGCTCACTTTCTTGGCTATATAATCCTCTTTCACCTGCATATAAAGAATATACCCTTCACAGAAGTATGAGGATTAGTAACAAAAAGGCATTAATGGTACTTCTATATGCTTCCTTGTTCCCAAAGAGTTCAATATGAGATATTTTTTGTTATTACTTAGAAACTTTCCAAAAGGCATATAGGTAACAGCAATCTTAGAGATAAGAAAACTAATTTAAAGGGATTAAAACTTTACCAATATGAAGTCAAACATTTGCTTGAAAAGTGAGAAGCCAAAATGTTCAGTTGGCCGTTTTGCTGGGTCATCAGTAACATGGAGTGGACAAGCAAGTCTTCAATACTGCTGCGGAGAAAAGAGCTTTTCTGAACGAACTATTTTAAATCATATACTCTAGATGCACAACAGATCACATAAAACATTGAAAATGGTAGAACCCTGAGATCATCAGCTTCTTGGAATAAAAAAAAAAAAAAAAGATCACCAAGGAAATTCAATGTCTGCTTGGATATAATTAATTGTGATTTTAATAACCCCATACCTGCTGAGATATTAATATTCATATAGTCTAATGAAAATTTCATTCTTCATATATTCTTTCAAACCTGTTAAAAGTTAATTTAGTATGATAATTTTTTTTTCAGAAATACTATTAATTCATTGTCGATATTCTTACACACACACACAGATTACTGTTTTTAGGAAAGTCATTCTACATCGTCTTTTCCCATAATTTAGCTTTTTCACTAAGATTCTAAAATACGTCTCGCAAGAACCTCTGGTTTACTTTATCAGGTTAGCACAGAATCACAGAAATTTAAGACTAGAAGAGAAAATAATGATTATCTGATCCCACAACCCTTCTGTCTTCTCTATTTAACTGCAGAATGGTTTTCCACACTACATTTGAATGTATCTCTGAGTAAACAAATTGCTTATATGTACAATTGTGTTAGATATATATTTTTGATGTTGAGTTGAAATTTGTTTTCATATCTTCCATTTACTGTTTCTGTATCTTACCCTTGTTAGTAAAGAAAACAAGTGTAATCATTTTGTTTGCCATCCTTTGATATTTGAATATTGCTGTAATGTTTTTTTCTTCCCCAAATCTTATTTTTGGTACATTTTTATTAATACAGTAAAAATTTAAATGGTATAACCACCTTTGTTTCTGGTTAAATGTACCTGAATTTCTTACATTCGATTCAAAGATGAACTGCCAAAACTTAATTTCTGAAATCAGGTTTAGAGCATCTTAAGAAGGCAGAATTCTCCCACTCTTGATATAACTGCTAATTTAGATAAAAATAGCTTATTCAGTGGTCATATTTCACATATTATAAAATTTTTGATTTATTAAAGTTTGATGCATTCTTTCCAAATAGCTGATGTAATTGTGCGACTGGCTTGTCTCACTCTCCAAGTAGTAAACACTTGATTTCTCTTTGTGAAGTATAATTTGTTATATTTTGACCATTATTCCTGATTAATAATGATTAGTACTGATGCAAGTATTTTTCCCTTATTAAATAAAATAATTTAAAAATGTGTAAATGTGCTTCATATGTTTCTAACGGTAAAACGTTGAATATGGCAGAGTCAAGAATAAGTTTATTTTTAAAAGTCCCTCTCCGTGGGAAGGATTAAAACTATAAGCCATCATATTTCCCCCATTCAGAAGGGTAGTGGCTTTTTTTTCCTTTCTTTCTAAAGTCAGTGCCTTGATTTTTTAATCCACCAGAACTTGGATCTAACTTATCCTTCAATATTTCATCCCAAGGACGGCCTAATCATTTACTATAATCCTTGATCTTTCTCACACACCTGCCTTATCAATATGTAGTTTTTATTCTCTTTAGCTATATTACCGTGGCTTTAAAGGGCTTAGAAATGGAAATACTGCAACACATTTTTAATGATTATATTTCACTTTTTTCTCACTTTCTTATCTGTCATTTCATAATTTTTACAATTATAAATTTTGCTAATAGTATCTTTGTGATTATATTTTCTTCTTTTTCATTCTATTTTACAGTACCTCATGTTTTCCAGTTCAGATGGATGTGTCTCAAGCTTCTTCATATTCTTTTGAGTAGAGATAACACATTAATTATGTGAACTCATAACTTCTTATTTCTGTTTTAAAGTCGAGAATTACAAACTGCTTTAGGCCCAAACTGACCCTCATATCTTTTAGGTAGAGTAGGAAAATGAAATAACTAGCTAACATTTTTGTAATTCCCTTTATAGCTTTCTGATTTTTAGAAATGCCTCAGAAACCACACTAGGTTTAGGTTGCCTTACTTCTGAAAAGATGCTGCTTATGTACCTGTAATATTTCTCATGTTCTTAGGAATTATCTTTAATGTAAGATGTGGCACAATCATTTTTATTAGTAAATTATTACCTCTCATACCAATTTACTCAAGCCTCCAATAGCAAACAGCAAATGTATAGGAAATCCTTTCAAGCATTGAAGAGGATTATTTGCCTCTTCCAATTTCTCTGCCTTCTTTCCAGGGAGAGTCTCAAACACTTGTCCCCTATTTGAGGTACAGAATATTTATGTTGTTGACATGTTGCCAAAATACATTTTTAAGATGATAACTACTTGCATGTGTGTTTACCATGTGCTGGCCCCTGTACTAAGATTTTACATTGATGATCTAAGCTAAAATACAAATTAATGAATTGATTTTTATCTGTATCGCTATTTTTCAGTTGAAATTTGGAGATGCCAAGTAGCTGTCTGACGGACATAAATCTATCATGTTATATTATTATATTTTTGACTCAACATTTCTTCTGCCAGAGCTCTAGCTTTTATTTACTATTTTGAGTGGCATACTTTCTAGAAGTTCACACTTTTTTCTGGTAATCAGGTGTTTTTATCTTTCTTATCTTCTAGTATAAATCTTTGCGTCAATATTTTTAAATGAGTAATTTTGCTTTTCTGTTTTTAGTGTGTTTTATTTCATATCATATTTCATTTTCAAAATTAAGGGCTTTAGGAAAAGTGCTTTTATTGTTATTAAACACAATATATTAGCATTTATGTAAATTACAGGGAGTGGGGAGTGATCGTTCCAAAGACTCTGAACTCATCTCTTGGTACAACTACAATGCACATAGACATATTTTGGTTTTGTGGAGGATGCTAGAAAGGATAAAGGAACGTTATAATTTAGCCAAGTAGTTTCATGACTTATGGAACATAAACATCAGGGTGGAAAGCAATGCCTATGTCTTTTCCAGTCCACTCTGGCAATATTTACAGCCACATGTTCCAACAGATGCTGCATAATGTTAATAGTTTTCTCTAAAAGGAAATGCAAAGAAAAAAAATCATTATATCAAAAGGATACCTGCACTAATGTTTATCAGTCCTATTCACAGTAGGAAATACATGAAATCAACGTGTGTCCATCAACAAATGATTGGAAAAAGAATATGTGGTATATACCACGGAATACTACTCAGCCATAAAAAAATCCTGTCTTTTTCAGCAACTTGGATGTACTGAAAACCATTATCTTAAGTGAAATAACTCAGAAATAGAAAGTCAAATACTCACGCGTGGAATCCAAAAAACGCAGGTACATGGACACAGAGTGTGAAATAATGGACACTGGAGACTCAGAAGAGTGACAGGGTAGGAGTGGGGTGAGGGATGAGAAATTACTTAATCAATACAATGTACACTATTTGGGTAATTGTTACACTTGGTCAGACTATACCACTTTGCAGTATATCCATGTATCAAAACTGTGCTTGTATTCTCTAAATCTATAAAAGTAAATTGCAAAAGAAAAAAACTGATAGGAGAGGAAGGAATATTGGAAAGTAATGAGTTCATTTATTGATTATGTACTAATCATGTATTTTTACATTTTTTACATATATTTTTACATGTTTGCATTTTTATTAAAATGTTCACTATGTTAGCAGTGCATAAGGGGAAAAAAAACATGCAGTGTTTCCATAGTATATTTTACTATTCTATCAAATACACTTCAGAAATGCTGTTTTAGAGAAAAGAACAGACTAATTCCTTCTATTCTAAAAATGACTCATCTTTAAATGAAAGAAAATACATTTGAAATGCAAAGATATCCTAGACTTACATAAAATAAAAATAAAAAGAATAAGAGTGAAAATTGAAGAGAGTAACACCATAATGGTCAAGTTTTTGGATTGGACTCTCATACTTAATAGAATAGAAATAGACAATTTTTGTGCTCTCAGAGAAGAAAACTAACTCATCCATATTAACCAAACCAATAGTTTATCTGAGTAAATGCCTGTGTACTATAAGCAATCTACATTAATACAAATTATTCAGATGCAAAATAAAATCCTGGCAAACAAAATACAACAGCACATCAAAAAGCTTCTCCACCATGATCAAGTTGGCTTCGTCCCTGTGATGCAAGGCTGATTCAACACACACAAATCAATAAATGTAATTCATCACATATACAGATCTAAAGACAAAAAACATGATTATCTCAATAGACACAGAAAAGTATTTTGATAAAATTCAATGACCCTTTATTTCAAAAACTCTTAATAAGCTAGGTATTGACGGAATATACCTTAAAATAATGAGAGCCATTTATGGCAAACTCATGGCCAATATCATACTGAATAGGCAAAAGATGGAAGCATTCCCCTTGAAGACCAGCACTAGACAAGGGTGCCCTCTTTCACTATTCCTATTCAGCATAGTATTGGAATATCTGGCAAGAGAAAGAAATAAAGAGTATTCAAATAGAAAGAGAGGAAATAAAATTGTCTTTATTTGCAGATAACATGATCCTATATCTAGAAAACCCCATGGACTCAGCCCTAAAACTTCTTAAGTTGATAAGCAACTTCAGCAAAGTCTCAGAATCCAAAATAAATGTGCAAAAATCACAAGCATCCCTATACACCAACAATAGTCAAGCAGAGAGCCAAATCATGAATAAACTCCCATTCACAATTGCTACAAAGAGAATAAAATGCAGAGAGCCAAATCATGAATAAACTCCCATTCACAATTGCTACAAAGAGAATAAAACACCTAGGAATTCATCTAACAAGGGAAGTGAAGCACCTCTTCAAGGAGAACTACAAACGAATGCTCAAGAAAATCAGAAAGGAAACAAACAAATAGAAGAACATTCCATGCTCAAAGACAGGAAGAATCAACATTGTGAAAATGGCCATAGTGTTCAATATAATTTATAGATTTAATGATATTCCCATTCAACTACCATTGGCGTTCTTCACAAAATTAGAAGAAACTATTTTAAAATTCATATGGAACCAAAAAAGAGCTTCTATAGCCAAGACAATCCTAAGCAAAAAGGACAAAACTGGAGGCATCACCCTACCAGACTTCAAACACTACAAGGTTATGGTATCCAAATCAGTATGGTACTGTTACAAAAACCGAATAGAGCCATAGAACAGAATAGCGGACTCAGAAATAAGACTGCATTTCTACAACCATCTGATCTTCAACAAACCTCACAAAAACAGGCAATGGGGAAAGGATTTCCTGAGAGAACCGGCTAGCCCTATTCAGAAAACCAAAACTGGACCCCTTCCTTACACCTTATACAAAAATTAATTCAAGATAAATTAGAGATATATTGTAAAATCCAAAGCTATAAAACCCTAGAAGAAAATCTAGGCAACACCATTCAGGACACAGGCAGGGGTAAAGATTTCATAATGAAATCAGCAAAAGCAATTGCAACAAAGGCAAAAATGGACAAATAGAATCTAATTAAACAAAAGAGCTTCTGCACAACAGAAACTATCATCAGAGCAAATAGGCAAGCTACAGAGTGGGAGAAAAATTTTGCAATCTACCCATCTGACAAAGGTCTAATATCCAGAATCTGCAAGGAACTTAAACAAATTTACAAGAAAAAAAAATCAACCCCATTAAAAAGTGGTCCAAGGACATGAACAAATACTTCCTAAAGAAGACATTCTTTTAGCCAACAAACATGAAAAAAAGCTCAACATCGCTAATCATTAGAGAAATGCAAATCAAAACCACTATAAGATATCACCATCTCATACCAGTCAGAATGGCTATTATTAAAAAGGCAAGAAACAACAGATGCTGGCAAGGTTGTGGATAAATAGGAACACTTTTTCACTGTTGGTGGGAGTGGAAGTCAGTTCAACCATTGTGAAGGCAGTGTAGTGATCCCTCAAAGATATAGAACCAGAAATATCATTTGACCCAGCAATCCCGTTACTGGGCATATACCCAGATAAATACAAATCATTCTGTCACAAAGATATATGCATGCATATGTTCATTACAACACTATTCACAAGAGCAAAGACAGGGAATCAACCCAAATGTCCATCAATGATAGACTGGATAAAGAAAATGTGGTGCATAATCACCATGGAATGTTGTGCAGCCTTAAAAAGGAACAAGATCATTTCCTTTTCCGGGATATGCATGGAGCTGGAAGCCATTATCCTCAGCATCATCCACATGTTTTCACTTACAGGTGAGAGCTGAAAAATGGGAACATATGGACAGAGGGAAGGAAACAAAACACCCTAGGGCCCATGTAGGGGTGGGGTGGAGGGAAGCAGAGCATTAGAAAAAACAGAGAATGCATCCTGGGCTTAATATCTAGGTGATGGGATGATAGGTGTAGCAAACCATCATTGCACACGTTTACCTATGTAACAAACCTACACCCTAGAATTTAATATACAAATCAAAAAAATAAATAAAAGTCAGACAGAATAAATGAGAGCGCCTGTGATAAGCAAAAGGGATATTAAACATGAGTATGGGTCTAAAATTGAAAGGGAATGTCACATACAATGAATCCATACAAATATCTCCTTACTCTTAATTTTGTCCAAGGTTATTCTCATTTGCCAAGTAAAATTGATACAGTGCTCACTTTACAATGGTGAGTGAAAACTAATGTGATTTAAGAGAGTGTAATTAAAATAATACTAAAATCTCCATTCCTATAAAGTATCATTTATTCTGAAATTTCACAATATACTCAGACAAAAGCAAATCTATTTTTTAATCTTAAATTTTATAATATTCAATATTCTCTTCTTATGCACTCCTTCCTTATTTAATGTCTATGAATCATCTAACATCATATTATAGCCTAACTAAAATGCTTCTCATTCATATAAGTTTTCCTAGGAAAACATTTGTTAGAATTCTCTATCTGAAAAATTATGAATTTCTAATGAGATAACTTATTTTTAACAATGTTTTTATTAAGCCAAAGAAATGTCAACTTTGTCTGTTAAAATGTAAATAACCAATAAAAACTAAGAGGAAAACGTATATAGTATCTTAAATATATGTAGTTTTCTAGCCAGCAGAAGTAAAAACGTACAAAAAATGAAAAAAAAAAAGTTTTATAACTAAAATTTTCTACTCTCTAGAAAGGTCTGTGGACTGTACACAGTTAAATATGAAGACAAAATATTGAGGAATGGTAAGAAGGAAATACATATCTATAAGGTTTTTTGTCCTTACCCTGATCCAGACTGAGCCTGCATGCAAGAAAGAAATAGAAATTCCATTCCAAATTGCCAAAGTCACTGTTTGGCAAACAGTTTCAATTAATGTAAAATGATCCAATTAACGCACCCCACAAAGGACTAAGAACAAATACCAATATCAAACAAGGCTGCAGAAAGAAATCTTTGAAGTAGCTGTTTAGAACAGACTATTAACAACATGAAATTCAGCTGAAATGTAACCAACCAGATGCTAGTGCTTGAATACAGCAAATAAAATAGATTGCTTTGCTATTAGAAAGGTCACATAAATTTATCCTCTACGTCACTTAGAGCTACTAAGAGACTCACAGAACAAGAATCTTATTTTTTTGGATCCTTTCTAATTATTCTTATTTTCTGTCTTTCATTTAATTCTATTTCGTAATGTTTAGAGTGAATTTTGAGAAATAAAAAAAAAATTACTATCTATGTTCCATGTAACATATACCCTTGACTCAACTAAAATAAGGGAAATAATGCAATAATAAATATTCAATGAAAAAAAAAGCTTCTGCAGGAATAAGAATTAAGTGTGTTTTTCTTCCATTGTTCAAATACTTTCTATTAGGTATCTGAAGCCTCTCCAATGGACACATCTGTTTTGGAAGTGAATACTTGAGCACAAAGGATTTTAGGCCAGTGAAATTATTCTGAATGACACAATAATGGTAGACAAATGGTGCTATATATTTGCCAAAACCCATATAAAATGCAATGCAGAGTGAACCTTAATTTATGTAAATTATGGACTGTAAGTAATAATAATTTATCAATATTAACTCAGTAATACATTAAGAAAATAATTAATAATAAGGACAACTGAGAAAAGCAGTAAGAATGTATATGGAAATTCTGTACTTTCTGCAAATTTAAAACTGTTCCAAAAAGTCTATTAATTTAAAAAAATGAATACTTGCTAATTGACAAACATCTTGATGTAACCAATAGAATCAGACTCAGTATAGACTCTGGAAAATGTGGCTTTAATAAATTTTGCACAGCTCAGAACTTTATGAAAGTAAGTAGTTCAAGTAAAAAATAGTCCAGAATTTTTCTGAGAAATATTGTGTTTTATTAGGTACTCTAGAGTTTATTTCCTTTACATTTTTTTCCAACATATCATTTCAAGGCAATGTTGCTTTTTTTCTCATGTATAAGATATAAACATAACCCTTGCTGTAGACTGAATTATATCCCCTCACAATTCATGTATTAAACTGCTAACCTCTAATATAATGGCACTTGGAGATGGGCCTTTGGGAAGTATTAGGTTTAGATAAGGTCATGAAGGTTGGACTCTCATGATGGGATTATTATCTTTATAAGAGACACAAGATGACTGGCTCAGTCTCTTCACAAATATGACACTATACCAAGAAGGCAACCATATGCAAGTCAGTTAGAGAGCTCTCACCCAAACTGACTATGCTGGAAACCTGTTCTTGAACTTCAACCTCCAGAACTGTAAGAAAATGAATTTTTGTTGTTTAAACTACCCAGCCTATAGTATTTTGTTATAGTAACACAAGACGACTAATGCAAACTTTCATTTATTTTAGAATATGTCAAGAAGTAGTGGAAAGACTACTGAGCTAGAATTCAACATTTTGGGCCACATAGAATAATTCTTGCAATAAACCAACTGTGGAACATGATCAGTTATTGTGTCTTTTTAAATCTGAATATTCCCTTGTTTAAAATGAGAAGGTTAGGTTGACTAAGCCATCTCTAGTTTTTCCCATTCAAGTTAAGGTTGCCAGATAAAACATAAGACACTAGTTAAGTTTGAATTTCATATTAAAAAAAAAAAAAAACTAAGGAGTTTTGCTGTAAGTATGTCCCATGCACTATGCAGGACATGTTTCTATTAAAAATCGATCTGTTATTGTCCAGAAAATTCAAACTGGAATGTTGTCTTAATGTTTCCACTGGTTTTGTTTCGTTTTCCAGCAACCTTAAGTCAGGCATAGTAGTTGTAGATTAGTGGTTTTCAAAGCTTAGCGTGTAAAAATATTACCCAGATGACTGGAGAAGATGCTAATTTCTGGGTACCACTCTAAGAGTTTCTGATTCACTGAGTCTGGGAAAGGCTCACTTCAAGTTCCCATGCAGTGCTGATGCGGAGAGAACCTGGAAGAGATTGGACCCATGAGCATCAATATCCCTTTAAATTTTTTAAATGCTGTCACTCCATTAATCTGTATTTTGCCACCTGTGGATAACATTTTGTTTGGTATATTTATTTAAAAATCATTTAAAAATTATAACTCTTTATATCTAAATAAATATTCTCAAAATATTTCACAATGACATAGTATGTTCAAATATATTTAAATTAACTACATGATTGTTGCTTTAAAAAAGTATAATTAGTATTCTGTACATGCTCTAGCCAATAGTTTCTCCAAATTAGGATGCATATAATATATTAAATATGCTTTCTAAATATACTCTGTGTTATCTGTAACCTTGACACAATCTTACTTTTTCTCCTTTCCTTTGAGTCCAAACTCTCTAATGAACGTTGGAGTTATATATCTTCTGCAGTTCAAATAAATCCTGACGAAACAAATAGCTTTGGTGATAAAATAGCCTTAAGCTATTTTGCCGTTTCAGTAGATTTGTATGTGGGAAATACTCTGTCTCTATTGAAAAGTTTCTGCATTCTTTCTGTTTCTCATCAAGTGTATAAATCACTTATCCTAACCCTTTACTTAACAGCTTTATCTAGGATCTCCTTGTCATGAACATGCCTGTGAGAAAAGTACCTTATGTGCTGTGGATCCCTGTCAATTTCTAGCTTATGATCTTTTGTCCCTGTGGAAACATGTGAGGCACCTAAATCAGTTCTGAATTTCTTTATCCAAAAGAGTACACTAATACCTTTATGTTACTTTTCAACCAAAATTACTATACGTATATTCAAAATTTCCCACTCCCAGCACAGATCATAAATGTAGGACATAACTAAATATTTAATTATTAGGAATTACAGTCTCAAACTTAATTGCAACAACTGTCTTTACGGACTTATAATTCTCACAACACAATTAAAGAGGAAAATAGGTAAACATAATGATAAAACACTAAAATTGCCAGAAATTATGAGTTACTCTAATATTTCATTAAATAATTTTAGGGCACTGAAGTTTGTCTAAAGCCAATGTATAAAAACATTACCCTATATAATATATGTAAAATAATTGGTCAAATATATTGATTTCTGTGCAGGCACCAACATAATCTGTTTACAAAATTTCATATAATTCTCAACAAAACCCTACAAGAAGGTACTAATGTTGACCTCATTTTCTAGAATACTAAAGGACCACTTAGGAAAACAAATTAAACCTTCAAGGCCATAAGTTTGGAAAGAGGCACATATAATCTCAGAATTGAGATCCTGCATTCTTAACTTCTAAGCTGTACAGCTAATATTCGTCAGAATTCTCCAGAAAAACAGAATAGGATAGATAGATAGATGGAAACAGAGAAATATAGATACACCTAACATATAATATATAGTGTATTATATATAGAGAGATTTATTTATATATAAAGATATTTATGAGTAATGCCAGCAAGATGGCAGAAAAAGAGTTCCTAGGTTTCACTTCCATCCATAGAAAGTTCAACTAGTAACTAGCCACAGACAAGAACATCTTTGTGAAAACTCTGCAACTTGAGAATAGGACTGAGATGGCTGCATGAAGCACAGAACTGAACAAAATGCCACAAGAGGGGGTAAGAAAAATGATCTCATTGACTACATTGCCCTTTCCCTCCTGAAAATTGGCACGGCACCACACAGAGGGAAATCTCCAGGGCTCATGGTTTCTGCAGTGGGAAAAGATAATTACCAGCAGACATCAAACTTCCTTAGCGAAGTTCTGAGACACTTCTCAATATGCTCACTTCAGTCCCAACTCATGGGGAACACAGAGGGTAATGGCATAGCTAAACCACTGGGGTCAGGTAGAAACAAAGCAAGAAGGCAGAGTTCACGGTGACTGGTGCACAGATCTTGGTAGTAACTCTGTACCTTCCAGTGGTGGTACCTGGTCAGATCTACTACACAATAACGTAGCCTGCCCACAAAGCCAAGCTGGTCATTGAACAGCCAGCATTCAGGTGCAGCCTCAGACCCTACCTGAAATCCTTTCCCTAGGACGGGGATGCTCACCACAATGCACTTCTACAAAGAGCAGGTGTTAGGGCTCAGCCTGACCTCAAAACCTACCACAACACCCCAACTAGGGAAAAAGATAACCACCACAGTGCATTTTAGCAGGGAGTGGCTACTGCTGCCACACACAAGAGTTTAAACTATACTGATCTCACCCTCAAAGTTTATCCCAAGGTCCCTCCCAGAAAGGAAGATGACCACCACAGTGCATTTCAGTTAGTTCGTTATAATCTTAAAAGAGCCTCTTACAAGTATAAGAGATTTTATGTAGCCTCATAATAGCAACAAATGAAAAATCTATAGTAGACTTAGAAAACATAAACAAGAAGGGTTCAAAGCATACCACTATAGAAAACAATCAAATTATAAAGGAAGAGAGAAACAAAAGAAGAGCCAAAATATACTCAAAGCAACCAGAAAACAAATTACAAAGCCATTTAGTAAGTACTTATCTATCAATAATTACTTGTAAATGAATTAAATTATCTGATAAAAAGACAGAGTGGCTGCAGTGAATTTTTTAAAACAACAAGACAACTAGATGCTGCCTACAAGAGACTTACATCACCTTTAAAGATATGCATAGCTGAAAGGGAAGGGATGGAAAGAATATTACTTACAGACTGGGCACAGTGGCTCACATATGTAATACCAGCATTTTGGGAGTCCAAGGCAGGTGGATCACCTGAGGTCAGAAGTTCAAGACCAGCCTGGCCAATATTGTGAAATCCCTCCTTTACTAAAAAATAATACAACATTAACCAGGTGTGGTGGCACTTGCCTGTAGTCCTAGCTACTCAGGAGGCTGAGACAGGAGAATTACTTGAACCTGGGAGGCAGAGGGTGTAGTGAGCTGAGATTGTGTCACTGCACTCCAGCCTGGGTGGGACAGTGAGAGTCCATCTTAAAATAAAAAAAAGAAGAAGAAGAAAGGAAGAAAGGAAGAAAGGAAGGAAGGAAGGAAGAAAGAAAGAAGGAAAGAAAGAAAGAAAAAAAGACAGACTATTACATGCAAATAAATACCAAAAGAGAGACAGAAAGCAAAAGTAGCTACATTTTTATCATAAAAAAACTTTAAGATGTAAATTATATGAAGGAAAATAACCATTAAGTAATGATTAAAGGGTCATATAATCAAGAATGTATAACAATCATAAATATACATGCCTCCAAAGTTGGAGCACCTAAATATATTTATAAAAAATTAACTGCATGTTCTTACTCATAAGTGAGAGCTTAAAAATGAGAATACATGGACGCAGGGAGGGAAAAAACACACACCAGGGAATGTTCAGGGGGAGGCGAGGGGAAGGACAGCATCAGGACAAATAGTTAATACATGTGGGGCTTAAAACCTAGGTGACGGGTTGATGGGTGCAGCAAACCACCATGGAACATGTATACCTATGTAACAAACCTGCACATTCTGCACATGCATGCCAGAACTTAAAGTAAAAATAAAAATTAATTAATTAATTAATTAAAGACTGCCGTGAGACAGAAATTGCAATACAATCATACTATAGGACTTTAATAACCAAAAAAAAAAAAAAAAAATTGAAGACTCTGCAGTGAGAGAGAGATTGCAATACAATCATATTATGGGACTTTAATAACCAACTCTCAAGAAGGGACACATAATCCAGACCAATAATTATTAAAGAATAGCAATGGTGAAGCAAGATGGTGGAAAAAAGGGCACCACTGATTGTTTCCTATGCAGGAACACCGAATTTAACAGCTATCTACATTTAAAAAGTGCCTTCAGGGTTTGAGGGCAATCTGGCTGCAACATCTGTGACCCAACTGATTGTCATGTTTGATTCAGCTGACCTGACTGGCTAGGCAGGTGTCCGTTTTTCTCCCTCATTGCTCCATGTATTTCCCTTCCAAATCTGCGAGCTTGGTCAAAGAGGATGTCCATCCCCCATGGAGGAGGACTGGTCTTCAGTCAAGGATATACAAATAGCTGTGCTCCGCTGCTAGAACCTCCAAACAAGCTCTTGTAAAAAGCATCTTCATAAGAACCAAAAATCAGGTAAGAACTCAGAATACCTGGTTCTAAATTCATATCACCAAAAGAGGCATGGAAAAGGATAAGAAAGCCAGTATTGAAATGCTGATGCCACCCCTCCCTCATTCTCCAGCAGCAGTCATAGGGTGCTGAGAAGTCTGTGCATTTGGGAGAGGGAGAGCACAGTGATGGTGAGGCTTTGCATTGAACATAGGGCTGCCATGTGACAGGGGAAAGCAAAATTGGGCTGAGCTCAGTTGATGTCTGCCCATGAAGGGAGCATTTAGATAAACCCTAGCAAGAAGAGAATTGCCTATTCCTGCACTTGGAACTTGAGTTATAGTAAGTCCCACAACCAAAACAAAAGTGCTCTGGGGTCTTAATAAACTCGAAAGGCAGCTTAGGCCATAGAGACTGCAAGACCTAGTTCTGATTTGGGCTTGGAGCCAATGGACTTGGGAACATGTGACTTATTGAGACACCAGCTGGACCAAGCAAGAAAGGGCTTACATCTCCCCTTCCCCAACCCCAGAGAGCAAAGCTTGTGGCTCCAAAACAGACCTCTTTTTTTCTGCTTGAGGAGAGTAGAGGAAAGTGTAAAGAGGACTTGTGTGTTGCATCTTCAATACCAGCTCAGCCATAGCAGGATAAGGCAATGGTCAGAGTTGTGAGGCTCCCCATTCTACATCTCAGTTTCTGTACATTTTTAGAAACAACCTGGGCAAGACAAGGTCCCATTGCCTTCAAGGGAAGGACCCAGCCCCGGCAGGAACTATCACTTGCTGAATAGCGAGCTCCTGAGCCCTGAATAACCAGTAGTGATATGTAGGTAGTATACTGTGGCCTTGAGTAGTATACTGTGGCCATGAGATTTGCTGGGTTCAGGTGACACCTACCACATTCCTACCTGTGGTGGCTCTGGTGAAAGAATACTTCTGCTTGAGAAAAGAAGAGAAAATAGTAAAGGAGACTTTGTCTTGTACTTTAGTTGCCAGTTTGGCCACCGTAGGGTAAAGCAGCAATTTTAGTCCCTGGCTTTTGGACAGCATTCCTGGACATGCTCTAGATCAGAGGGGAGCCCACTAATGTGAGGAGTAAGTCCAAGGCCTTGCAGCATTCACCACAAGCTGACACCGAGCCCTTCGAACTTAAGTGAACCCTGGAAGTAGCTTGGAAGTACTCCCTGTGGGCCTGTGGTGATGGTGGCCATGGAGTGAGACTCTTCTGCTTGGGGCAAGGGGAAACAAGGGTGGGAAAAATTGTGTTTCATGGTTTGAAGGCCAGCTCAGCCACAGTAGAATAGAACATGAGGTAGACTTCTAAGGTTTTTGACTCTATTCCCTGGCTCTGGACACACCTGAGGTCTAGGGGAACTTGTGACCCTGAAGGGAAGAACACAAGCCTGGCTAGCCTTACAACCTGTTGATTGTAGAGCTGTAGGGCCTTGAGAGAATGTAGGCCATAACAAGGTCATGGTTACAGCGGGCATTAGGTGAGACCCAGTGCTGTTCTTGCTTCAGGTCTCTCCTAGCACAGTCCCAGTGGCAATGGCCACAGGGGTGCTTGTATCACATCACCCCACGTCCCAGGTGAATCAGAAAAGAGAGATAGATTTCATATGTATGGGAGAAAGGACGAGAAGAGAATAATAGTCTCTACATGATAATTTAGAGAATTCATGTGGATCTTATCCAAGACCACCAAGGTAGTATCCCTATGAGTCTTCAAGAACCACAGCATGGCTGGGCTTGGCATGCACCATAGTGCAGACATGGCTTAGATTATCACATTAAAGTCCTTTTGAATACCTGGTAAGTCTTCCAAAGATGGATGGATACAGACAAGCCCAGGCTCTGAAGATTAAACTAAATATCTAAGTCTTCAACACCTAGACACTGAAAAACATCAGTAAGCATCAAGACCATTCAGAAAAGCATGACCTTACTAAATGAACTAAATAAGCTACTGGGGACCACTTTTTGAGAAACAAAGATTTTTGACCTTTCAGACAGAAAATTCAAAACAGCTATTTGAGGAAACTCAAAGAAATTCAAGATAACACAGAGAACGAATTCAGAATTCTATCAGATAGATTAACAAAGACACTGAAATCATGAAAATAATCAAGTCGAATTTCTGGAGTGAAAAAATGCAACTGACATACTGAAGAATGTTAGAGTCTCTTAATAGAATTGATCAAGCTCAGGAAATAAGTAGTAAGCTTAAGAACAGACTATTTGAAAATAGAGAGAGGATACAAAATAATAAAGAATATCAAAGGGATAATAACAGAGAACTTCCCAAACGTAAAGAAAGATATCAATATTTAAGTGCAAGAAGATCATAGAACACCAAGCAGTTTTAACCCATAGAAGACTACCTCAAGAAATTTAATAATCAAACTCCCAAAGGTTAAAGATAAAGAAAATAACCTAAAAGCAGAAAGAGAAAAGAAATAACATGCAGTGGCGCTTCAATATGTCTGGCAGCACTCTTTTCAGTAGAAACCTTAAAGGCCAGGAGAGACTGGAAGGACGTATACTGAAGGAAAAAAGAGCAAAACAAAACTTTTAACCTGGCTGTTATATTTGGCAAAAATATTCTTCAAACAAAAAAGAGAAGTAAAGACTTTCTTAAATAAACAAAAGCTGAGGGATTTGAGCAATACCAGCCATATCGTACAAGAAATGCTAAAGGGAATTCTTCAATTGGAAAAAAAAGGACTGTACTGAACAGTAAGAAACCATCTGAAGATACAGAATTCACTGGCAGCAGTAAGTACACAGACAAATACAGAATATTATAACACTCTCACTGTGGTGTGTAAAGTAGAACAACTAAACGATGAACCAATCAAAATAATAATCACAACTCTTAAAACGTAGTACAAAAAGATAAAAATAAAAAAATAAAAATTTAAAAATGAGAAAAGGAAGTTAATAGTAGAATTTATATGAGTTTTCTTTCGGTTTGTTAATTGATTTATGCAAGCAATGTTAAGTGTTAAATAAAATAATGAATTATAAGATAATATTTGAAAGCCTCATGGTAACCTCAAATAAAACAACATACCACAGATACACAAAAAGAAAAAGAACAAAATTAAAACTTAACATAATGGAAAAACACTTTCACTAGAGGAAGACAGGAAGGAAAGAAGGGAGAGAAGACCACAAAACAACCAGAAAGCAAACAACCAAATGGGATGACTAAGTCCTTACTTATCAATAGTAATGCTGGATGTAAATGGTTTAAACTCTCCAATCAAAACCCATAGAGTGGCTGAATGGATTTAAAAAATAAAATCTAAAACAAACTTCACCTATAAAGATACACATAGACTGAAAATAAAGGGATGGAAAAAGATATTTCATGCCATTGGAAACCAAAAAGAGAGCAGGAGTAACTATATTTAATTCAGACAAAATAGATTTGTAGACAGAAACTGTAAAAAGAGGCAAAGGAGGTAATTATATACTAATAAACAGGTCAATTCAGCAAGAGAATATAACAATTATAAGTATGTATGCATCCAACAGTGGAGTATCAAGATATACAAAGCAAGCAGTGTTAAAGCTAGAGAGAGACTCAGACCCCAATAAAATAAGAGGCGAAGACTTCACACTTCACTTTCAGCAATGGACAAATCTTACACTTTTAGCAATGGACAGATCTTACAAACAGAAAATCAACAAAGAAACAATCAGACTTAATCTGCACTATAGACCAAATGGACCAATAGATATTTTCGGAATATTTTAATCAATGGCTACAGAATACACATCCTTTTCATTAGTAAGTGGATCACCCTCAAGGGTAGACCATATGTTAGGTCACAAAACAAGTCTTAAAACATTTAAAAAATTAAAAGATCAGGTAGTTCTAGACGCTTGGTGGTATTTCTGAGGCCTCTGTTCTATTTTATTGGTCTATATATCTGATTCGGTACCAGTAACGTGCTGTTTTGGTTACTGTAGCCTTGTAGTATAGTTCGAAGTCAGGTAGCATGATGCTTCCAGCTTTGTTTTTTAAATTAAGATTCTCTTGGCTATGCAGGCTCTTTTTTGGTTCCATATGAAATTTAAAGTAGATTTTTCCAATTCTGTGAATACAATCAATGTTAGCTTGATGGAGATAACATTAAATCTATAAATTACTTTGGGCATTTTCAAGATATTGATTCTTCCTATCCATGAGCATGGAATGTTTTTTTCCATTTGTTTGTGTCCTCCCTTATTTCCTTTAGCAGTGCTTTGTAGTTCTCCTTGAAGAGGTCCTTCACATCCCTTGTAAGTTGTATTCCTAGGTATTGTATTCTCTTTGTACCAATTGTGAATGGGAGTTCCCTCAAGATTTGGCTCTCTGTTGGTCTGTTACTTGTGTATAGGAATGCTTGTGATTTTTGCACACTGATTTTGTATCCTGAGACTTTGCTGAAGTTGCTTATCAGCTTAAGCAGATTTTGGGCTGAGACAATGAGGTTTTCTAAATATACAACATGTCATCTGCAAAGAGAGACAATTTGATTTCCTCTTTTCCTAATTGAGTACCATTTATTTATTTCTTTTGCCTGACTGTCATGGCCAGAACTTCCAATATTATGTTGAATAGGAGTGGTGTGAGGGGGCATCCTTATCTTCTGCTGGTTTTCAAAAAGAATACTTCCAACTTTTGCCCATTCAGTATGATGTTGGCTGTGGGTTTGTCATAAATAGCTCTTATTATCTACAACCATCTGATCTTTGACAAACATGAAAAAAACAAGCAATGTGAAAAAGATTCCCTATTTAATAAATGGTGTTGGGAAAACTGACTATCCATATGCAGAAGGCTGTTGGATCCCTTCCTTACACTTTATACAAAAATTAATGCAAGATGGATTAAAGACTTAAACGTCAGATCTAAAACCATAAAAACCCTAGAAGAAAATCGAGGAAATACCATTCAGGACATAGGCATGGGCAAAGCCTTCATGACTAAAAAGTCAAAAACAATGGCAACAAAAGCCAAAATCTACAAATGGGATCTAATTAAACTAAAGAGCTTCTGCACAGCAAAAGAAACTATCATCAGAGTCAACAGGCAGCCTACTGAATGGGAGAAAATATTTGCAATCTATCCATCTGACAAAGGGCTAATATCCAGAACCTACAATGAACTTAAACAAATTTACAAGAAAAAAAAAAAAAACATCAAAAAGTGGGCAAAGGATATGAGCAGACACATCTCAAAAGAAGACATATATGCAGCCAACAAACATATGAAAAAAAGCTCATCATCACTGGTCATTAGAGAAATGCAAATCAAAACCACTATGAGATACCATCTCATGCAAGTTACAATAGCAATCATTTAAAAAGTCAGGAAACAACAGATGCTCTAGAGGATGTGGAGAAATAGGAAGGCTTTTATACTGTTGGTGAGAGTGTAAATTAGTTCAACCATTGTGGAAGATAGTGTGGCGATTCCTCAAGGATCTAGAACCAGAAATACAATTTGATCCAGCAATCCCAATACTGGGTGTACACTCATTAGGATTATAAATCATTCTACTTTAAAGACACATGCACATGTATGTTTATTGTGGCACTGTTCACAATAGCAAAGAGTTGGAACCAACCCAAATGCCCATCAATGATAGACTGGATAAAGGAAATGTAGCACATAGGCACCATGGAATACTATGCAGCCATAAAAAAGGATGAGTTCAAGTCCTTTGCAAGGACATGCAAGAAGCTGAAAATCATCTTTCTAAGCAAGTTAACACAAGAACTGAAAACCAAACACCACATATTCTCACTGATAAGTGGGAGTCGAGCATTGAGAGCACATGGATACAGGGTGGATATCACACCCTGGGGCCTGTCAGGGGGTGGAGGTGGGGCTAGGGGAGGGATAACATTAGGAGAAATACCTAATGTAGATGACTGCTTGACGGATGCAGCAAACCACCATGGCACATGTATACCTATGTAACAAACCTGCATGTTTTGCAGATGTATCCCAGAACTTAACGTGTATATATATATAAAATAAAAAAAGAAATGGTTGTGTAAAACAGTAATGCTTACAATAAAAAAAATTCTATGTACAAAATTACTTACTTGAGCTCAAAGATCCCATTATAAGACCCAAATTAGACTTACAACAATGCAAAAAGGTAAAATAAGGGAAATGGGAATATTGTAGTTCTGATACCACAGAAACTCAAAAGATTATTAATGTCTACTACGAGCAACTATATGCCAATAAATTGAAAAATCTAGAAAAATGCATAAATTCCTAGTCACATACAATCTACCAAGCTTATGTCATGAAGAAATCCAAAACCTGAACAGACCAACAACCAGCAATGAGCTTGAAGCCATAATAAAAAGCCTCCCAGTGAAATAAAGTCTGGGACCCAATAGCTTCACTGCTGAAATTTAACAAACACTTAAAGAAGACATAATACTCATCATACTCAAAGTATTCTTAAAAATAGAAGAGGAAGGAGCACTTCCAAATTCATTCTTTGACACCAGTGTTACCCAAATATCAAAACCAGACAAAGAGCCATCAACAAAAACTGTAAAAAAAAATAAACTACAAAACTATGGGCCAATATCATTGAAGAATATTGATGCAAAAATCCTCAACAAGATACCAGCACACTGAATTTAACAACACATTAAAAAGATCGTTCATCAAGACCAAGTGAAATTTGTCACTCAGATGCAAGAATGGATCAACATGTGCAAATCAGTGAATGTGATACATCGTATCAAGAGAACGAAGGATAAAAACCATATGATCACTTTGATTGATGCTGAAAAAGCACTTGATAAAATTCAACATCACTTTACAATAAAAACCCTCAATAAATTGGTGCTAGAAAGAACATACCTAAACATAATTAAAGCCATATATACAGACTCAGAGCTAATATCATATTAAATGAGTAAAAACTGAAATACTTTTCTCTGAGATCAGGAACATCATAAGAATGCTTACTATCACTACTGTTATTTAGCATAGTACCTGCAGTCCTAGTTAGATTAATTAGATTATTATAGGAGAGGAGAAGAAGAGATCCAGAAAGAGAGTAGGCAGGTTATATTTTCCCACATGAGATAGATCCAGGATAAAATGACTGAGATCCGACGAAAATTATTATTATATCCGATAACGAGAGGCACTGGCGAGCATATTGATATAAATTATACCAGGCGTGAGAAATTTCAGAGCCCCTGCCTTCCGGCCGCCTGTCCCGCCTGTCCCTGTCCGCCTGCCTGTCGCCGCCTTTTCTTCTTTTCCTTTTTCTTTTTCCTTTTTCCTGTTTTTCCTTCTTTTTCCGCTTTCTTTCTTTCTTTTTCTTCTTCTTTTCTTTCTTTTCTCTTCTCTTCTTTCGAAGTCTCACTGTATCCTCCAGGCAGTGGTATAACTTTCGCCTCACTGCAACCTCTGCCTGCCAGGTCTGCCGACCATACCCCAGTTCTCCCAAGTAGCTGGGATTATAGGCACACGCCAACACACCAGCTAATTTTTGTATTTGTAGTTGTGAAGGGGTTTCTCCATGTTGGCCAGGCTGGTCTCGAACTTCTGACCTGAGGTGATCTGCTCATCTCGGCCTCCCAAATTGCTGGGATTGCAGACATGGGCCTCTGTGCCCACTGAAAAATCAGTGGCTTTTCTATACACAAACAGTTAACATCTGACAAAGACCTTAAGAGTGTAATCCTACTTACAATAGCTACAAGTAAAATAAAATACATATAAATTAATTTGACCAAAGAAGTAAAAGATCCCTACATGAAAACTATAAAACATTGATGGAAGAAATTGAAGAAGACCCCCCAAAAATGAAATGATAGTCCATGTTGTTAGAATGGCAGAATCAATATTGTTAAAATGTCCATACTACCCAAGGCAATCTATTGATTTATTGCAATCTCTATCAAAATACTAATGACACTCTTCACAGGAATAGATAAAATAATCCTAAAATTTATATAAAACCACGAAACACCCAGCATAGCCAAAGCTAACCTAAGCAAAAGTAACAAAACTGGAGGAATTACACTATCTGACTTAAAATTATACTATAGAGCTATAGTAACCAAAACAGCATGGTACTTGTGTAAAAGTAGACACATAGATCATTGGAGCAAAATATAGAACCCAGAAGGAAATACCTACATCTATAGTGAATTCATTTTTGACAGAGGTGCAGACAACATACATCAGGAAAACTAATCTGTTCATTAAGTGGTACTGGAAAACTGAATATCCATATCCATCTCTCACTCATATACAAAAATAAAATCAAAATGAATTAAAGTCTTAGATCTATGACTTCGAACTGTGAAATTACTGGGAGAAACTATTGGCCAAACTGTCCAAAAAACTAGATTGGGCAAAGATTTTTTGTGTATGACCCTGCAAGCATAGGAAACCAAAGCAAAAATGGACAAATTAGATCACATCAAGGTAAAAAATATGACAAATTGGATTACACCCTGCTACACAGCCAAGGATATAATCAACAAAGTGAAGAGGCAGCCCACAGAATGGGAGAAGATATTTGGAAACTACCCATCTGACAAAGGATTAATAACTAGAATATATAAGGAACTCAATTCTATATAAAAAATATAATAATTTGATTGAAAAAATGGGCAAAAGACCTGAATAGATATTTCCTGATGGAAGACATACAAATGGCAAACAGGTACTTGAAAAAGTGCTCAACATCATTGATGATTAGAGAAATACAAGTCAAAACTACAATGAAATATCATCTTATCCCAGTAAAAATGGCTTTTATCCAAAAGGCAGGTAATATTAGTACAAACACTATGTAGAACAGTTTGAGTTTTCCTCTAAAAATGCAAGGCCGGGCGCGGTGGCTCAAGCCTGTAATCCCAGCACTTTGGGAGGCCGAGACGGGCGGATCACGAGGTCAGGAGATCGAGACCATCCTGGCGAATATGGTGAAACCCCGTCTCTACTAAAAAATACAAAAAACTAGCCGGGCGAGGTGGCGGGCGCCTGTGGTCCCAGCTACTCGGGAGGCTGAGGCAGGAGAATGGCGTAAGCCCGGGAGGCGGAGCTTGCAGTGAGCCGAGATCGCGCCACTGCACTCCAGCCTGGGCGACAGAGCGAGACTCCGTCTCAAAAAAAAAATAAATAAATAAAAAAAATAAAAATAAAAATGCTAAAAATAGAGCTACCATATGATCCAGCAATCTGACTGCTGGGTATATACCCCAAAGAAAGGAAATCAGTATATCAAAGAGATATCTGCACTTCCATGCTTATTGCAGCACTGTTAACAATAGCCAAGATTTGGAAGACACATAAATGTCCATCAACAGATGAATGGATAAAGAAAATATGGTACATATAACCAATGGATTACTATTTAGCCATATAAAATACTGAGATTCTGTCATTTGCAACAACTTGGTTGGAACTGGAGGTCATTATATTTACTGAAATAAGCCAAGCACAGAAAGACAAACTTCACATATTACCACTTCTTTATGGGAGGTAAAAATTAAAACAATTGAACTCATGGAGATAGAAAGTAGAAGCATGGTTACCAGATGCTGGGAAGGGTAGTGGGGTATTGGGGAGAAGTAGGAATTGTTAATGAGTACAACAAATAGTTGGAAAGAATAAATAAGACCTAGTGTTTGCTAGCACAACAGGGTGACTATAGTCAAACATCATTTAATTCTACTTTTTAAAATTAATAAACTAATACAATTAGATCATTTGTAAGACAAAAGGTAAATGTTTGAAGCGACAGATACCCAATTTTCCCTGTAGTGATTATTACACATTGCATGTCTGTATCAAAATATCTCATATAACCCATAAATATATACAACTACTATGTACCCACAAAATTAAAAATAAAAACTAAAAAAAAATAAGGAAACGTCACATTTGAACTATACTTTAGACCAAATGAACATTAATGACATATATAGAAGATTGCACTCAAAAGCAACACAATACACATTCTTCTCAAGGGCACACAAAACGTTCTCCAAGATAGATAGTATCTTAGGCCACAGAACAAGCCTGAGCAAATTTAAGAAAATTGAAATTATATCAATTAGCTTTTTCTGAACACAATGGTGTGAAACCAGAAATTGCTAACAAGAGAAATCTTAGAAAATCCAAAAATACGTAGAAATTAAACAACATACTGCTGAACAACCAGTGAGTCAAAGAAGATATCAAAAAGCAAATGAAAAAATACTGTGATATTTTTCTTGAAAATTTGTTTGAGTTCTTTGTAGGTTCTGGAAAAGAACAAACAACCCCATCAAAAAGTGGGCAGAGGATATGAATAGACACTTCTCAAAAGAAGACATTCATACAGCCAACAGACACATGAAAAAATGCTCATCATCACTCGCCATCAGAGAAATCCAACTCAAAACCACAATGAGATACCATCTCACACCAGTTAGAATGGCTATCATTAAAAAGTCAGGAAACAACGGGTGCTGGAGAGGATGTGGAGAAATAGTAAGGCTTTTACATTGTTGATGGGACTGTAAACTAGTTCAACCATTGTGGAAAACAGAGTGGCGATTCCTCAAGGACTTAGAACTACAAATACCATATGACCCAGCCATCCCATTACTGGGTATATAGCCAAAGGATTATAAATCATGCTGCTATAAAAACACATGCACACCTATGTTTATTGCAGCACTATTCACAATAGCAAAGACTTGGAATCAACCCAAATGTCCATCAGTGACAGAGTGGATTAAGAAAATGTGGCACATATACAGCATGGAATACTATGTAGCCATAAAAAAGGATGAGTTTGTGTCCTTTGTAGGCACATGGATGCACCTGGAAACCATCATTCTCAGCAAACTATCGCAAGAACAGAAAACCAAACACCCCATGTTCTCTCTCATAGGTGGAAATTGAGCAATGAGATCACTTGGACACAGGAAGGGCAACATCACACACTGGGGCCTATTGTGGGGAGGGGGTAGGGGAGAGGAATAGCATTAGGAGATAGATCTAATGTAAATGATGAGTTAATGGATGCAGCACACCAACATGGCACATGTATACATATGTAACAAACCTGCACGTTGTGCACATGTACCCTAGAACTAAAAGTATAATAAAAAATAAAAAAATAAAAAATACTTTGAGACAAACAGAAATAGATGTGCACATACCAAAAATTATGAGATGCAGCAAAAGCAGCCCTAAGAGAGAAATTTACAGCAATAAATCTCTATTTTAGAAAAGAAGACATATTTCAAGTCAATAACCTAACATTCCATCTCGAGGCCCTAGAAAAAGAACTGACTAAATCCAAAACTATCAAAAAGAAGGAAATAAAAGGGACATGAAAGCAGAAATCAATAAAACAAAGACAAAAAAATAGAAAAAAGCCAAATTGTTGGTTTTTTATAGAGAATAAACAAAACTGACAAAATTAGCTATACTAACTGAGAAAAATAAAAAGAAGTCTCAAATAAAACTAGAAGTGAAAGAGAAATGACAATTGAAACCACAGATATGCAAAACATCATAAAGGATTACTATGAACAGTTTTATGAGGACAAATTAGGTAACCCCTAAGAAACATATAAATTCGTAAAAATATATCACCTACCAAGTCTGAATTATAAAGAAATAAAAAATCTAAACAAACCAATAATGGGTAAGGAGATTGAACCAATAATTATAAGTCTCTAATAAAAGAAAAACTCAGGGAATAATGGCTTCCTTCTGAATTCTACCAAACATTTGAAGAACTGATACCAATCCTTCTCAAAATCTTACATAGAATAATTTCTGCTTATTTTTTCTATGAGGCCAGTATCACTCAGATACCAAAACCAGACAAGGACATTACCAAAAAAAAAAAAAAAAAAAAAAAAAAATCAGGCCAATAACACTGATGAACATAGCTTTAAAAATCCTCATCAAAATACTAGCAACCCAATTCAAAAGCAGATTGAAAACATAATTTACCTTGATTAAGTGGGATTTCCCCCAGGGATTCAAGGATGGTTTAACAGATGTATATCTATAAATGTTACCACATTAACGTAATGAAAGATGAAAACTATACAATCATATTATTAGATGCAGAAACAGCATTTGAAAAAAATAAACATCTTTTTGTTATAAAAAAAACTGTCAACAGATTAGGTACAGAAGAAATGTCCCTAAATACAATAAAGGCCATATATGACAAACTGGCACATAACATTGCAATCAACAGTGAAACGTTTAAAGCTTTTCCTCTAAGATCAGAAGCAGAACAAGAATATTCTCTTTTGCCATTTCTATTTAATATAGTACTGGAAGTCCTAGAACAATTAGGCAAATGCGTAATTAAAGGCATTTGAACAGAAAAGGAATAAATGAAATTGTTGCCTTTTGCTGATGATATGATCTTTCATATTAAAAAAAAAAACAAAAAACTAAAGACTCTGCCAAAATGCTGTTGGAATTAATAAATGAATAAAGTTGCAGGTTTCAAAATCAGCATACTAAAATTAATAGCATTTTTACACACTCATTCACAAAATGTACAAAAAATTAAAATAGAAATAAAATTTAATCAAGGAGGGGGAAAATCTATACACTGAAAATGACTAAACTTTGAAAAATAAAATTGAAAAAGACACAAACAAGTGGAAACCTTCTTTGTTTATGGATTGAATGAATTTATATTGTTAGAATTTTATAATATCCAGAGTGATGCATATATTTTATGCAATCCCTTTCAAAATTCTAATGTTATTTTTTAGAGAAATAGAAAAAAATCTAAAATTCATATGTAAATATGAAAACTACTCAATAGCTAGAGAAATCTCACATGAAAAGAACAAAGCTGGAATGTCACATTACCTGAATTCAAAATACATTACAAAGCTATAGTAATTGAAACAACATGGTACTGATATAAAAATAGACACATCAACCAATGGAACAAAACACAAATTCCAAAATAAGTTATATATTTATTTTAATTGATTTTCAACAAAGCTACTAAGAATACATAAATGAGAAAAAAATGCTTATTTAATAAAAAGGTGCTGAGAAAACTAAATATCTATTGGCAGAGGAGTGAGATTGGACCCTTATCTTACGCTATATACAAAAAATGATGCAAAATTGATTAAAGGCTTAAATGTAACATCTGAATCTAAAACTACTTGAAGAAAACATAAAAGAAAAAGCTTCATAACATTTCCCTTGGCAGTGATTTTTTAAAAATTTGACCTCAAAAGGTGAGGCAACAGCAACAAAAAAGACAAATGAAATTTTATCAAATACAAAAGTTTGTGTATAGCAAAGCAAAAAAATTAAAAGAGTAAGAAGGAACTTTGGGAGGCAGAGGCGGATGGATCACGAGGTCAGGAGATCGAGACTATCCTGGCTAACATGGTGAAACCCCGTCTCTACTAAAAATACAAAAAACTAGCTGGGTGTGGTGGCGGGCGCCTGTAGTCCCAGCTACTTGGGAGGCTGAGGCGGGAGAATGGCGTGAACCCGGGAGGCGGAGCTTGCAGTGAGCCAAGATCACGCCACTGCACTCCAGCCTGGGAGACACAGCGAGACTCCGTCTCAAAAAAAAAAAAAAAAAAAAATAGTAAGAAGAAAGCCTACAGAATTAAAAACTTTGTAAGCCATGCATGTGGTAAGGGTCAATATCTAAAATTATAAGGACCTCAAATAACTCAATAGCAAAAACAAAAAATAAAAACTCAGTTGAAAAATGGGCAAATGACCAAGTAGGACATCTCCCAGTGGAAGGCATACAAATAACCAACAGATACTTGAAAATATGCTCAATATTACTAATCATTAAGAAATGTCAATTAAAACCCCAATGAAATATCACCTGACACCTGTCAGAATGGCTATTATCAAAAAGATGAAAGATAAAAAGTGTTGATGAGGATGTGGAGAAAATTGACCACTACCACACTGTTGATGGGAATTTAAATTAGTATAAACATTATGGGAAACAATATGGAGGTTTCTTACAGAAGTAAAAATAGTTACGATATGATCCAGCAATCCCACTTCTGTATACATATTCAAATACTTTGAAATCAGTACATCTAAGAGATACTGCATTCCCATTTTTATTGCATCATTATTCACAACAATCAAGATATAGAAACAACCTAAGTGTCCATCAACAGATGAACAGAAGAAAATGCATTATATATTCACAATAGAATACCAGTTAGCCCTAAAAAAGAGGGATATTATGCCATTTCTACTAATATGGATGAACAAGGAGAACATTATACTCAGTAGAATAAGCTGGGCACAGAAAAACAAATACTGTATGTTCTCATATTCATGTGAAAGATTAAAAAATGAACACATAGAAACAGAGAATCATGGTTACCAGAGGCTGAGGAGTGGGAAGAATGGGGAGATTTTGTTTAAAGATTACAAAACATTCAGTTAGACAGTAAGAATGAATGATAAGTATTTGAAGAGACGGCTATCTTAATTACCTTGACTCAATCTTTCCACACTGCATACATATATCACAGACTCACTTTGTACCCCATAAATATGTTCAACTATAATTTTTCAATGGCCAGTAAATAAATCAAAAACAAACAAAAAAAGATTTATTTTGAGGAGTGGTCTCATGCAATTATGAAGATTGCCAAGTCCCACAATCTGCTGTTTTGCAGGCTGGAGATCCGGGAAAGCCAGTGGTGTTATTTCAGTCTGAGTGAGTAAACCTGACAACCAGAGAAGCTGATGGTGTAAATCTCAATCCAAAGGCAGAACATTTATGCCCCAGATACAGAAGGAAGGCAGAAAGTAGAAAGGGACAAATCTCTCCTTTCTCAGTCTTTTGTATTATTCAGACCCTCAAGGAATTGGATGGTGCCTACTGGCATAGAAGAAGACAATGTACTTTACTGAATCCATCAATTCAAACGTGAATCTGATCTAAAAATAACCTTCAGAGACACGCTCAGAATTAACGATTAATCTGGGCACCTGTTATCCCTATAAAGTTGATGCATAAAATTAACCATCATGCATTAGTAGAACCACAGCTTCGGAATATTGTAGGAGATGAGTTTGTTGATATACCACCAGAAAATATCCTCAATTTTCTGCTTAAATTAGGCTATGAATAGTCAGCAAATTTTCTTCTTATCAAAATTTTTTATGTTACTTAACAGTAACCATTGGAACACAGAAGCATTTCTAAGTACATACTAAGAAAAAAACATTCAGTATCCACCACTTGTATCAAACTACAATGAATGTAAAAGCAGATCTTACCACTTCATTCTTATTATTATTACTACTATCATTATTATTATTATACTTTGAGTTCTGGAATACATGTGCAGAACGTGCAGATTGGTTACATAGGTGTACACGTGCCATGGTGGTTTGCTGCACCCATTAACCCATCATCTACATTAGTTATTTCTCCTAAAGCTATCCCTCCCCTAGTCTCCCACCCCCTGACTGGCCCCGGTGTGTGATTTTCCCCTCCCTATGTCCATGTGTTCTCATTGTTCAACTCCCACTTATGAGTGAGAACATGCAGTGTTTGGTTTTCCATTTCTATGTTAGTTTGCTGGGAATGATGGTTTCCAGCTTCATCCAGGTCCCTGCAAAGGACATGAACTCATCATTTTTATTTATTTATTTATTATACTTTATGTTCTGGGGTACATGTGCGGAACGTGCAGGTTTGTTACATAGGTATACACGTGCCATGGCGGTTTGCTGCACCCATCAACCTGTCATCTACATTAGGTATTTCTACTAATGCTATCCCTTCCCCAGCCCCCTCCCCAGCCACCCCCAACAGGCTCCGGTGTGTGATGTTCCTTTCCCTGCGCCCATGTGTCCTCATTGTTCAACTCCCACTTATGAATGAGAACATGCAGTGTTTGGTTTTCTTTTCTTGGGTTAGTTTGCTCAGAATGATGGTTTCCAGCTTCATCCATGTCCCTGCAAAGGACACGAACTCATCCTTTTTTATGGCTACATGGTATTCCATGGTGCCTATGTGCCACATTTTCTTTATCCAGTCTATCACTTATGGGCATTTCAGTTGGTTCCAACTCTTTCTATTGTGAAGAGTGCTGCAATAAATATATGTGTGCATGTGTCTTCAGAGTAGAATGATTTATAATCCTTTGGGTATATACCCAGTAATGGAATTGCTGTGTCAAATGATATTTCTGGTTCTAGATCCTTGAGGAATCACCACACTGTCTTCCACAATGGTTGAACTAATTTACAGTCCCACCAACAGTGTAAAAGCCTTACTAATTCTCCACATCCTCTACAGCATCTATTGTTTCCTGACATTTTAATGATCGCCATTCTAAGTGGTGTGAGATGGTATCTCATTGTGGTTTTGATTTGCATTTCTCTAACGACAAGTGATAATGAGCTTTTTTTCATATGTTTGTTAGTCACATAAATTTCTTTTTTTGAGAAGTGTCTGTTCATATAATTGGCCCACTTTTTAATGGGGTTGTTTGTTTTGTTCTTGTAAATTTGTTCAAGTTCCTTGTCGATTCTGGATATTAGGCCTCTGTCAGATGGATAGATTGCAAAATTTTTCTTCCATTCTGTAGGTTGCCCGTTCACTCTGATGATAGTTTCTTTTGCTGTGCAGAAGCTCTTTAGCTTAATCAGATTCTGTTTGTCAATTTTGGCTTTTGTTACCATTGCTTTTGGTGCTTTAGTCATGAAGTCTTTGCCCGTGCCTATGTCCTGAATGGTATTGCCTAGGTTTTCTTCTAGGGATTTTATGGTTTTAGTCTTACATTTGCATCTAAAATCCATCTTGAGTTATTTTTTGTATAAAGTGTAAGGAAGGGTTCCAGTTTCAGTTTTCTGCATATGGCTAGCCAGTTTTTCTAACACCATTTATAAAATAGGAAATCCTTTCCCTATTGCTTTTTTCATGTTTGTCAAAGATCAGATGGTTTTAGACATGTGGTGTTATTTCTGAGGCTTCTGTTCTGTTCCATTGTTCTATATATCTGTTTTGGTATCAGTAACATGCTGTTTTGGTTACTGTAGCCTTGTAGTATAGTTTGAAGTCAGGTAGCATGATGCCTCCAGCTTTGTTCTTTTTGCTTAGGATTGTCTTGGCTGTATGGGCTCTTTTTTGGTTCCATATGAAATTTAAAGTAGTTTTTTTCTTAATTCTGTGAAGAAAGTCAGTGATAACTTGATGGGGATAGTACTGAACCTAAAACTTACTTTGGACACTACTGCCCTTTTTATGATATTGACTCTTCTTATCCATGAGCTTGGAATGTTTTTCCATTTTTTTGTGTCCTCTCTTATTTCGTAGAGCAGTGGTTTGTAGTTCTCCTTGAAGAGGTCCTTCACATCCCTTGTAAGTTGTATCCGTATGTATTTTGCTCTCTTTGTACCAATTGTGAATGGGAGTTCACTCAAGATTTGGCTCTCAGTTTGTCTGTTATTGGTGTATATGAATGCTTGTGATTTTTGCACATTGATTTTTTTATACTGAGGTGTTGCTGAAGTTGCTTATCTGCTTAAGGATTTTTTGGGCTGAGACGATGGGGTTTTCTAAATATGCAATCATGTCATCTGCAAACAGAGACAATTTGACTTCATCTCTCCCTATTTGAATACCCTTTATCTCTTTCTCTTGCCTGATTGCTCTGGCCAGAACTTCCAATACTATGTTGCATAGGAGTGGTGAGAGAGGGCATCCTTGTCTTGTGCTGGTTTTCAAAGGGAATACTTCAAGTTTTGCCCATTCAGTATAATATTTGCTGTGAGTTTGTCATAAATAACTCTTATTATTTTGAGATACATTTCATCAATACCAAGTTTATTGAGAGTTTTTAGCATGAAGTGATGTTGCATTTTATCGAAGGCATTTTCTGATCTATTGAGATAAAGAAGAAAAGAGAGAATAATCAAATAGACACAATAAAAAATGATAAAGGGGATATCACCACTGATCCCACAGAAATACAAACTACCATCAGAGAATACTATAACCACTTCTATGAAAATAATCTAGAAAATCTAGAACAAATGGATAAATTCCTAGATACATACACCCTCCCAAGACTAAACCAGGAAGAATTCGAATCCATTAATAGACCAATAAGAAGTTCTGAAATTAAGGCAGTAATTAATAGCCTACCAACAAAAAATTTCCAGGACCAGATGAAGTCACAGCCGAATCCTACCAGCGGTACAAAGAGGAGCTGGTACCATAACTTCTGAAACTATTCCAAACAATAGAAAAGAGGGACTCCTCCCTAACTCATTTTATGAGGCCAGCATCATTCTGATACTAAAACCTGGCAGAGAAAGAACAAAAAGAGAAAATTTTAGGACAATATCCCTGATGAACATCAATGTGAAAATCCTCAATAAAATACTGGCAAACCGAATCTGGCAGCACATCAAAAAAGCTTATCCACCACGATCAAGTGGGCTTCATTCCTGGGATGCAAGGCTGGTTCAACATACGCAAATCAATTTACCTAAACAGAACCAATGACACACATAAACAGAACGAATGACAAATACTACTTAGTTTTAAAGGTCATTTGTGTGCTCACAAAATGCAAGTTTAAAAGGTTAGATTCCATCAAGCTTTAAATAGAAAAATCAAAGCTTCTATTAGCTTTATTCAATGTTGCTTCCATTCTTCCATCTCATTAGAAAAGGCTTCATGAAATTTCTGCTGAGTTTCTTTTAATAAAAATTGCCCAAGGCAAAGTTCCAGAGAAATAGTTAAAATTTATTCATAATTTAAAGAAAAATAAGTTTATCTGTGTATAACTTTAATCCATTAAGGAAAGTTTATTGTAATCAATATTCCTTTAAAAACCTGTAGCCTAAAATAAACATTTAAGAGTTATTAACTTCAGGTTAGTCTAAAATGCTATGATAGTCAAGCATTGTTCTTTAGTCTAAAATGCTATGATAGTCAAGATTTTTTCATTTTAAAATGTTTTCAAGTTAAAAGTACTGATTTTGTCTTTTTTCATAAAATACTTTCTGTTGGACCTACCAATACAAGGTTAGTTGTCTTGTCCTGTGCTGCACACAGCAAAAAATAAGTCAAAACAGCGTTTTGACTTCCAAGTGTTTTTCCTTTTGCTTTGAATTGAAGATTGTCCTGTAATGAAGGCAGTCTTAATTTCTGTGATATATGTGTGTGGTTTCAGAAGGCCCAAACTATGCTAGTTGTGAAGATGACAAGACCAATTTCATCTCGCCTGTCAAAAATAACATCTATGTTCGTGGCTTTATTACAATTAAGAATGGGGTGAGATTCTCTAAAGTAAAGAACTTGAAATACTGTTGGGAACTCAAATGATTCAGAGTAAGAGCCACATAGGAGACCAGCAAGAACCATTTGTAATATTATTGCCTAGGATACCTCTTTTTTTCACTTTACCTGTTTGCAAAAAAATGTGATGAAAAATGGTCTCAAAGGACAAAGTAGGATTTTAAGTCTCCACCAAAGCAGAAACAGCAGAAAATAATAATGTGTCATGCACCCAAGTGAATTTAAGAAGATCGAAGAGAATGGTTAGTTGTCTTGCCCTGTGCTGCACACAGCATAAAATAAAAACTGCAACTTTCAACAAAGCACTGCATGGACAAATCTACAAAGATGTAAGATGTCTCAAGACTAGAAAACAGCAATCTCAAACATTATCTTCAGTGAGTATGTTTGAGAGTAAATGTCATTCACCTATATAGATGTGAGACAGATGATCATTTTAGTGTCTTTGTGCATTTAGGTGTTACAGCCATTAGAAAAGATTAGCCTATAGGTACACTGTCCTAAAATGTGAAACTAATATTAACTAGGATTCAATATTGTGTAAAGTCAGATTCCATATAAACTTTAAAGCAGTTTTTTCCAATTCTGTGAAGAAAGTCATTGGTAGCTTAATGCGGATGGCATTGAATCTATAAATTACCTTGGGCAGTATGGCTGTTTTCACAATATTGATTCTTCCTATCCATGAGTGTGGGATGTTCTTCCATTTGTTTGGGTCCTCTTTTATTTCACTGAGCAGTGGCTTGTAGTTCTCCTTGAAGAGGTCCTTTACATCCCTTATAAGTTGGATTCCTAGGTATTTTACTCTCTTTGAAGCTATTGTGAGTGGGAGTTCAGTCATGATTTGGCTCTCTGTTTGTCTGTTCCTGGTGTATAAGAATGCTTGTGATTTTTGCACATTCATTTTGTATCCTGAGACTTTGCTGAAGTTGCTTATCAGGTTAAGGAGATTTTGGGTTGAGACAATGGGATTTTCTAAAAATACAATCATGTCATCTGCAAACAGAGACAATTTGACTTCTTCTTTTCCTAACTGAATACCCTTTATTTCCTTCTCTTGCCTGATTGCCCTAGTCAGAACTTCCAACACTATGTTGAATAGGAGTGGTGAGAGAGGGCATCCCTGTCTTGTGCCACTTTTCAAAGGGAATGCTTCTGGTTTTTGCCCATTGAGTATGATGTTGGCTGTGGGTTTGTCATAAATGGCTCTTATTATTTTGAGGTACGTTCCATCAATACCGAATTTATTGAGAGTTTTTAGCATGAAGGGCTGTTGAATTTTGTCAAAGGCCTTTTCTGCCTCTATTGAGATAATCATGTGGTTTTTGTCTTTGGTTCTGTTTATATGCTGGATTATGTTTATTGATTTGTGTATGTTGTACCAGCCTTGCATCCCAGGGATGAAGCCCACTTGATCATGGTGGATAAGCTTTTTGATGTGTTGCTGGATTCGGTTTGCCAGTATTTTATTGAGGATTTTTGCGTTGATGTTCATCAGGGATATGGGTCTAAAATTCTCTTTTTCTGTTGTATATCTGTCAGGCTTTAAGAATGGGGTAAATAAATTTAGCTCAACAGCCACCCTCTTTCCCTTTAATCACAATAGAAAACAAGGTGACTTACATATAAGGAGTAAAAATTTGTTTCTTTCAAATTTGTAAATCTGGGAAATGGTGGTTTGGATAGAAATATAAGCTTCCATCGTTGTCCTTTATTATTTGTACGACTTTCTTTGATAAAGACAGTTTAAAAAGCAAACTGAAGGATAATATCAGAGAGCATAGTTCAACTAAATGGTATTTTATTCAACGATCTGTTCATAAAATATGTCTAATTTTTATGACTATATAATAAAATATCTGACAAAAACAAATGGAATGTGAAATGAGTTTATCCACATTTCTATAGATTTTTACACAGAGCTTCAGAGAAATGTGAGGTGTAAAATAGGATTCAGGAAACACACAGAAGGCTCTTCACTTGCATATATTCTCTTCCACAGTTGTAACAGTGACCTCTCTATTTTCCTAAATTCTAAGTTTATCACACCTTTTTTGTCCTGAGGAAAGTATTTATAGTTTTCTCAACCTGTCAGGTTTACCTTACTCCTGAGACAGGCTTAGACCTATTAGTTACATGACTTGATACTCTTTTATTGTGTGTTTTAACTGTGAAAAGAAGTTTGAATTTTCAAAGCAGCCACATTCAAAACGAATTTGAAATGTGATCATTTTTATTCAAGGTTTGTAATGTCCAGGCACTTGTCACTTTTACAGTCACACATAGACAAGTAGGCGTGGCTGCTGCCAAAGTCAGAATTAAAACAAAACTGAAGTAAAATTTTCTATTGTATTTTTTCATTTTATGAAACCTACACATTATGTTTCTTCTTCTTTTACGTGTCATTCACCTATTCTTTAAATGTCAAAGGAAATAAACATCCCTGAAATTATCAATGTCACTATTGCTTTATGCCTTTCCAAGATCAGAACAAAAGGAATCTTGTGAACATTCTGGTTTAGATAACAATAATTTAAATTTGTAATATAACAAATATGTTAAAGGAAACAAAGAAAACTTGGAAACATCTCAAAATACAGATCGTTGCAAATACACAGTGAACATGAAATGACTAACAATCTCATGAAAAAATTGGGTCAGAATTCAAAGTACCTTAAAATAAAAACTATCAAAGTCCACTGATGTTTTAAATAATACCAGATATTCAAAATTAAAATATATTTGCTTTCTTCATGGCTTCTTTGCTTACAGGATAAAATGAATAACTGAACTATGCAATTAATTGTTAACTGATTCACTGCAGGTCAGAAAACTTTCACAAAACAGAGCAAAATGAATGCATATGGTAGAATTCATACACCCCCCACACACACCCTACACACATATACATATAAATCAGATATTTTTGTTCCCTTTTCCATGTTCCTTCCATAGTATAAAAGGGCTCTACTGTTTCTGATCTCTGGTCCTTGCTCCCCTAACCAATTCTATGGGCTGAGACTTTTTGTTGTTGTATCATCAAGATTTAGTCTTTATCTTTTATATTTCCCCATGTAGATTTAATAGTTGATGGCAGTACTCAATAAGTTTCCAGGGTGGGAGCAGAAATTGAAGAAGTAGAACTAGAACCATGCATGATTTCATGTAGAGGGACTGCCTTACTAGTAACAAAAATTGGGAAAGGCAGCAAGCAATAATAAGTCTAATTACTGAAAGCATTTTGGGAGTGATTGCCTAGAGTAGGAAAAGTATATTTATCTCCTCAGGCTGCAATAACAAAATACCACAGGCCAGGTGAGGTGGTTCATGCCTACAGTCCCAGCATTCTGGGAGGCCATGATGTATCGATAGCTTGAGCTCAGGTGTTGGAGACGGTGATGTATCGATAGCTTGAGCTCAGGTGGCCAACATGGCGAAAATCCGTCTCTTCAGGAAAAAAAAAAAAAAAAAAAAATAGGTAGGTGTGGTAGAATTGGAGTATGCCTGTGGTCTCAGCTACTCAGCAGACTGAGGAGGGAGGATCACTTGAGCCCTGAAGTTTGAGGCTGTCCTAGACAACAGAGTGAGACCTTGTCTCAAAACCAAACAAGAAAAAAACAACCAAGACTGCATGGCTTACACAACAGAAATTTATTTTCTCATAGTTCTTAATGCTGGAAAGTCGATGATCAAGGTTTGGCATGGTTTGGTTCCTTGTGAAGACTCTCTTCCTGGATGGTAAATGAGCACTTTTTCCTCGTATGGCTTTTCCTATGTAAGTGTCTCTAGAGAGAGCACAAGCTCTTTGGTGTCTCTTCTGATAAGTACACCAAGATGGGGAAAGAGACTAAAGTAACCGTGTAATGCTGAGTTTCAGAATGACTCTCAGAGCAGAGAGGAAATAGCATTGTTTATTGTTAAAGAGATTTGTCTTCATTCAAAGACTTGACCTTAATAATCAAAATACAGGAGGTACTATTGTCTAGCATCAAAATAATGCAATATTAAGCCCCTAGAATGATCTAATTTCAATATTTTTGTAGAAATTATGTGGGTGTCAGCAATTTGCTTTATCAAAAAATTAAAATTAGGCATTTCACAGAACATCCTAGATGAATTAATCCTAACTCTTTGAGGAGAACTTGAATTCTCAAATTCTTGAACATGGTTAAATGAAGGATGCTGGAAATTTCTAGGTGATGTTTGAAGTATGTAAAAACACTTAGCAAATCAGAAATGATGGTTGGCTTGGAGAGACACCAAACTGGGTGCCCTGTGTGAACGTGAGTTGTTTCTTAAAAAAAAAAGTGCTTTATGTCTTAAAAAAAAAAAAAGGATACATGTGCAGAACATGCAGGTTTGTTACATAGATGTACGTGTGCCATGGTGGTTGGCTGCACCTATTGACCCGTCCTCTAAGTTCCTTCCCCTCACCCACACCCCACAACAGGTCCTGGTGTGTGGTGTTTTCCTCTCTGCGCCCATGTGTTCTCAATGTTAAACTCCCACTTATGAGTGAGAACATGTAGTATTTGGTTTTCTGTTCCTGTGTTAGTTTGCTGAGGATGATGGCTTCCAGCTTCATCCACGTCTCTGCAAAGGACGTAATCTCATTCCTTTTATGTCTGCATAGTATTCCATTCAGTATATGTACCACATTTTCTTTATCCAGTCTATCCTTGATGGGCATTTGGGTTGGTTCCATGTCTCTGCTATTGTAAACAATGCTGCAATAAACATACGTGTGCATGTGTCTGTATAGTAGAATGATTTATTTTCGTTTGGGTATATACCCAGTAAGGGGATTGCTGGGTCAAATGGTATTTCTCTTTCCAGATCTTTGAGGAATCGCCGTACTGTCTTCCACAATGGCTGAAGTAATTTACATTCCCACCAACGTGTAAAAGCATTCCTATTTCTTCACAGCCTTGCCAGCATCTATTGTTTCCTGGCTTTTTAATAACTGCCATTCTGATTGCCATGAGATGGTATCTCATGGTTTTGATTTGCATTTCTTTGATGATCAATGATGATGAGCTTTTTATTCATATGTTTTCCGCTGCATAAATATCTTTTGAGAAGTGTCTGTTCATATCCTTTGCCAACTTTTTTATTTATTTTTCTTGTAACTATGTTTAAGTTCCTTGTTAATTCTGGATATTATACCTTTGTCAGATGGGTCTGCAAACATTTTCTCCCATTCCATAGGTTGTCTGTTCACCCTGATGATAGTTTGTCTTGCTGTACAGAAGCTCTTTAGTTTAATTAGATCCCATTTGTCAATTTTGTCTTCTGTTACAATTGCTTTTTTTTGTTTGTTTTTATCATGAAGTCTTTGCCCATGCCTATGTCTTGAATGGTATTGTCTAGGTTTTCTTCTAGGATTTTTATGGTTTTGGGTTTTACATTTAAGTCTTTAATCCACTTCAAGTTAATTTTTGTATAAGGTTCAAGGAAGGGATCTGGTTTTAGTTTTCTGCATCCCTTCTAAAACCAGTATAAGACAAGGATGCCACCTCTCTCCACTCCTATTCAACATAGTATTGGAATTCTGGCCAGGGCAATCAGGCAAGGGAAAGAAATAAAGGGTATTCAAGAAGGAAGGGTGGAGGTCAAGTTGTCTCTGTCTGCAGATGATATGATTTTATATTTAGAAAACCCCATCATCTCAGCCCCAAAACTGCTGGAACTGGTAAGAAACTTCAGCAAAGTCTCAGGATACAAAATCAATGTGCAAAAATCACAAGCATTCTTTTACACAAACGATAGGCAAGCAGACATCAAATCATGAATGAATTCCCATTCACAATTGCTACGAAGAGAAAAAAAAAATGCCTAGAAATATAGCTAACAAGGGATGCGAAGGATCTCTTCAAGGAGCACTACAAACCACTGCTCAAGGAAATAAGGGAGGACACAAACAAATGGAAACACATTCCATCATCATGGATAGGAAGAATCAATATGAAGAAAATGGCCATACTGCCTAAAGTAATGTATGGATTCAATTCTATTCCCATCAAACTCCCACTGACATTCTACACAGAATTAGAGGAAAAAAAAAAAAAACTATTTTAAATTTCATATGGAATCAAGTCCCCATATAGACAAGACAATCCTAAGCAAAAAGAGCAAAGCTGGAGGCATGCATACTGCCTGACTTCAAACCATACTACAAGGCTACAGTAACTGAAACAGCATGGTACTGGTACCAAACCAAACATATAGGCCAATGGAGCAGAACAGTGACCTCAGGAATAACACTACACATCTACAACCATCTGATCTTCAACAAAGCTGACAAAAACCGGGAATGGAGAAAGGATCTCTTATTCAGTAATTGGTGCTGTGCTGTTTCTTAAACCCAGGAAAAAAATTAAATTTACATCAAAATAAAACAAACCTTTCTGTATAACTTTCTGGAATTCAATTACTCTTGATGTATATGCATAGGTCTCAAAGTAAGAGTCAGTATTCTGGGTCTATCTAAAAGCAATCACTAATTGGGAATCAAAAGGCACATCACTCTTCCTTATTTTTAAGTCAAGATTTTGGTGTTACTGCTAATAATTTCCTGCTGTTACTTTACTTTCTGTTACTTTATTGTAAGCAGAAACATTAACATACACACAACATATATGCTCACATACATGAAACTGACACAAAGCATATTTAAAGTTTTATTTAAACTACCACAAAACATTCACATACATTGGATCCCCCAGAACACTGAAAGACATAAGAGATTCTTATTAAGATGTTTTCATAGTGCCAACACTGCGAGGAAAAATTGTAATAGCTTTTAATTCTATCATTTTAATGAGCTATGGTACCCTTTTTAGTTTGTGTTTTGTATGTATGCTTGTTTGTGTATGCATGTGTTTGTATATCATTTGTGTATGTTTGTATGTGTTTTGAATACCAGAAATTTTAGCGTATTTTTGTTTTTGCCTCCAACTATGTAACTATTCATCAACTATCTGAGATGGAAAAATGTAAAATAATGTGTAGAGTTAAAAATAATAAAAACATCTTCGAGATGTATTAGCTAAAATTTATGCTCTTTGTTACATGTGTACATACTTTCCATTAAACATAACGAGTTCTGAAATTGCCATCGTCTTGTATTTGAAGCTTATATTGTGGTGTTTCCTGTGTTGGACTTACCAACGTCAGCACTAACTGGGTAGATACTGCCTGAATAAAAGCTAACAGAATTACAACTTTCATTATAGGTATGCTGTGCTATCAATTTTGTGTGTCATTGCAATCAGAGCTATTTCTCATAAAGAAACACTGAATATAAAGTCACTTCAACATTTAAACAATTGCTTTTATTCTTTAGATCATATACATTAAAATAAAAGAGTATTCAAAAATTGTACTTTGCTTCTGAAACATTTAAAAGTGATTAAATATTTAACTCAATGATAGATTTTTAAATGTCAGCATGACAGTACTCCATCCACATGTCCACAGGATTAATGAGGAAAAAAGGCTCTCTTTTAGAACTTGGACACATTTTTAAAGTTATTTTTCTGTATCTTAAATATAAATGAATACACAATGCTGGCAAAATGAAAACAGAGACAGGAAGGAAGGAAGAAGAGAAGAAGGGAAGGAAGGGGTGGAGAGAGTGAGGGAGGAAAAGAGAACAAGAAGGAAGAGGAAAGAAAGAATATGGGGAATGAAGGAGAGCAGGCCTGAATGTAATCAGTTAGTTGATATCCCATAAGGTATCAGCTACATGTGACAACTCTACAACTCCAAATACACAGCTACACAGAGTAATACATACAAAGATTTAAGACATTTCTCCAAAATTGATGGTTCATTTTATAAATATGTAGTCATTAAGAAAACTACTATTTGCATTTTTATTGCTACAATAAATCTTCATTAAGAAAACTATTTTTATTTTTAGTTTTTAAACTTTTTTTCATTTGTAAAATTTGTATTCATTCAAGAAAGCAACGTTAGCTTGACAACAGCTTAATTTTAGTTCTTTAACACCAAATCAGTTATTACTAGTGGAAATTCTCAGGTAAATTTTAAACACCTATATGCTAACACACACAGTCACACAACCAACTTAACTAATACTAGTAAAAAATATTTCTCTCACACCCATTTCACAGGAAATCCAAAACACTACTCTGGTATAATTAACTCAGGGTTTATCATTAGATAAGAGAAACATCAGTTTCTTTTCTAAAATTAGAAGATTCATGCAGAAAAAGTGAGAAATGCAATTCAACTCTATTAGTTTGCGGTATAAATATTCAACATACTGATGATATGTAATGATATTACAAATCATTATGGTTAATTTTCCATATAAACTTGCCTCAATCACAGTACTTAGATATTTAATCAAAAACCAATCTAGATTTTCTGTGAGGGTATTTTGTAGATGAGAATAACATTAAAGCAGTAGACCTTGAGTCCTTAATGTGGGTAGACCTCATCCAATCAGTTGAAAGTTTGAAGAGTGAAAACTGAGGTCCTAGTGGACAAGGGAATTCTGCCTCCAGATTACCTTCAGACTGAAGCTGGAACGTCACTCTAATATACAAACAGTCTTTCACTCTGGCATACTATGCCAAATAAATTAATCTGGCAAAATAAAAATACAATCAACTTTAAAAATAATAAAATATCAAATGACTAGATGAACCCTTCACATGATAAATTTAATTTAAACTCTTTTGTGCTTATTCTTCATACGTGTCATTTATGTTATGTCTTAAGTAATTTGAGACAGCATTCTGTTCCAAATTATATACTACTCACTTTCTTTTACATGACACAACTCACATAAACTTTGTTATCTAAAGTTTACAAAAATAATAAATATTAGGCTATAAAAATTAACAAAATTAATAATAAAAATGTTTTTATTTTAGTTTTATTTTTGAGGTGAAAAATGTTAACAAAAACACTGATAAATTCAGAACTTATTAAAAACCGTAAAACTTATTTCAAACAATGTAATCTTTATAGTAATATATATTTATTACACTTTTTTTCATGTATTTCAAACAACAGAATATCTAGGATAATCTAAATGAAATTATAAGCTAGTGGTAGCCATGAATCAGGAAAATTACATTTGTATTTGATACACTAATACTTTTAACTTTTACATTTACAGCAGTTCCCTAGTCTGAATCCTAATTTTAAAGAGAGATGCATCACCTTAGTATTTAATGCATAAAAGTTGAGTGGCAATAAAACATTTAAAAAAGAATTTTTTCACTATTTCTTACGACTGCTAGGGCAATTTTCCAGGATTCCCAACACATATAACCAAATATGCTGAAAAATTTTATTCTTCTAGAAAACATTCTTCAAAGAGCTTAATGAATAAGATAATTGGAAAGTGCTAATAAACTGAGAGTGCCATAGCATTAACAGTTTTCAACATAATAATCATATTACTTTTTAATAAGATTACAGCTATTTATGAGATATGATCATTTAAAAAGAAATTTGGAGATACATTCTTACAGGATAAAAAGGAGAGGGAGAGAGATACAAAGAGAGAGACCAATAACTAACATTAAGAATTTCTTCTCAAATTTCTCTTTATCATATTAGTTTTCCTTTTGCTTTTGTTCTGGGAAAGTTTAAATTTGATATTCATTTAATTTCAAACCTCAATTTAGAAACAAAACAAATGATTGAATATTTTCACAACTATATTATTCACTAATGTCAATGACCTTTAACCAGAAACCACAAGGAACACATCAGCAGCATCAGCAAGAAAGAAGATCCCCAGGAGGGACCCTCAGGCCTCTCAGTAGGAGGGTTTCAGGACTTACAGGATTTGCACTCTCATTCTGTGATTTTGGAAAGACTTTATGGAGTCATGGATTTACTCTTGAATTTGTTTCACTCTCAGGCAGCAGGATTAATTCGATGTATCTCTTTATCTAGAAGGATAAAGAGGCAGCAGTCCTTCATCCTAGCCAGAATAGGGGGATGTTGACCATATTTATGGCTTGGACAATTTCAGTGTCTATGTTCAGACATGAGAGCAGAGTGGCCTGGTTTTGTCTTGAATCATATGGGCAGCGAGTGACCTTACCGATGTTAATATTCAGTGAAGCTGTGTGTTCAACAGCAGAACATCAGGGCCTAACTACAAGTACAAGGCTAGATCTCCTGTTATGGAGTTGTTTTTCTCTTTCTCATTAGTCCATGTAAGATTTCTCTCAGATGATTTATACATCCCATTCCGTGTACTGGCAAAGAATATCAGGTGAAAGTGTTTTTCTGATTAAATCCTATGTTAATGAGTTCAAGAGAACCTTTTGATGCAGTATATATGTCAAATTCCTAAGGTCAGAACAGAGAACAGTGGACAAAGAGTTTGCAAGAGGACTTGAAACTGTCTAACTAAGAAAGTTACTCTTCCAACACTATGTTGAATAGGAGTGGTGAGAGAGGCCCTGTCTTGTGACATTTTTTTCAAGGGGAATGCTTCCAGTTTTTGCCCATTCAGTATGATATTGACTGTGGGTTTGTCATAAATAGCTCTTATTATTTTGAGATACGTTCCATCAATACCAAATTTATTGAGAATTTTTAGCATGAAGAGCTGTTGAATTTTGTCAAAGGCCTTTTCTGCATCTACTGAGATAATCATGTGGTTTTTGTCTTTGTTTCTGTTTATATGCTGGATCGTGTTTATTGATTTGCATATATTGAACCAGCCTTGCATCCCAGGGATGAAGCCCACTTGATCATGGTAGATAAGCTTTTTGATGTGCTGCTGGATTCGGTTTGCCAGTATTTTATTGAGGATTTTTGCATTGATGTTCATCAGGGATATGGGTCTAAAATTCTCTTTTTCTGTTGTGTCTCTGCCAGGCTTTGGTATCAGGATGATATGAACAGACACTTCTCAAAAAAAGACATTTATGCAGCCAACAGACACATGAAAAAATGCTCATCGTCACTCGCCATCAGAGAAATGCAAATCAAAACCACAATGAGATACCATCTCACACCAGTTAGAATGGCAATCATTAAAAAGTCAGGAAACAACAGGTGCTGGAGAGGATTTGGAGAAATAGGAACACTTTTACACTGTTGATGGGACTGTAAACTAGTTCAACCATTGTGGACGACAGTATGGTGTTTCCTCAAGGATCTAGAACTAGAAATACCATTTGACCCAGCCATCACATTATGGGGTATATACCCAAAGGATTATAAATCATGCTGCTATAAAGACACATGCACATGTATGTTTATTGTGGCACTATTCACAATAGCAGAGACTTGGAACCAGTCCAATGACAGACTGGATTAAGAAAATGTGGCACATATACACCATGGAATACTATGCAGCAATGAAAAAGGATGAGTTCATGTCCTTCGTAGGGACGTGGATGCAGCTGGAAACTATCATTCTCAGCAAACTATCACAAGAACCGAAAACCAAACACCTCATGTTCTCACTCCTAGGTGGGAATTGAACAATGAGAATACTTGGACACAGGAAGGGGAACATCACACACTGGGGCGTGTTGTAGGGTGGCGGGAGTGGGGAGGGATAGCATTAGGAGATATACCTAATGTAAAAGACGAGCTAATGGCTGCAGCACACCAACATGGCACATGTATACCTATGTAAAAAACCTGCATGTTGTGCACATGTACCCTAGAACAGAAAGTATAATAAAAATAAAATAAAATAAAGTTACTCTGTCCGACTTCCAAAAAGAAAAAAAAGTCTGGTAGCAATAAACTAATAAATGAGGAATTTTTGAATAGTTACTTTAGAAGTGGTTTTGTACTGGTGAGTTTTTATTGGCCTTTTGCTAAAAGTTTTCTCTTAAAAACATTTTCTGCAACATTTAATGATTTAAAGTTTTTAAATCATGAATAAATATAAAAATATAAATAGACTCATAAATATATAAAAGCTAGATAGACAAAGAAATTATAGTCCCTTCAAACTCAACATGTTTAAATAGAACTTTTTCTGTTCTTCCAAAATAATAATTCTCCTTTGTCCCCACATCTGATCTATTAACACATTTTGACACTCTGCTAAAAAGTTATTGAATCCATCTGCTCTTCCCAAACCCCACATTTTTTCCTGATTGTAAAAGTTCATTATATATTGTATATATTATACATGTGTATATGTTACATTATATATTTTATATCTTCAGCTATCATGGTAGAATTTCTGGCCCTAATTATTGTCAGTCTCCCACTTTTTTTTTTCACTTCCCATCTTATTCTTTTCCCACTCAGCCCTCACAGTGATTTAAGAACACGTTCTGAGTATGCCCCTTTCTCTGCTTATAACTCCACAATGATGTCTGTCTCCCTTCAGAACGAAGTCCAGCTTCCTTGTCAAGGATTAGAAGGGCCTTAAGTTCCTTAACGCCCCGAATTCATCCTCAAAGTTTTAGGGGAAAGCAAGTTTGAGAGGCTCTGTCTCATTAGCCTGACCCAACCAATACTGTTATGTAGAAAATGGCCACTTAATCATTTTATGTAAAGGGTGAAGCAAATACATTCTCAAGGTTTTCTTTCCAAACATACTGATGCTCCTAAATTCTTCCTTTGAGCCCTCCAATACAAATGAGGGTTTCCCTCAATGAGCACACACACTTACACACATTATCACCCTATGCTCCAATTGCAATGTATTCATTTTGTTTCTCATATTTTGACATTTTCCCCCTTTGGGAGTTAGCTCACAAGTTACTTCTGATCAGAACACTTTGCCGCTGTTACCTTTGTTTTACTGTCCCGCCCCCCTTCAAATTCTGTGGATACATCTAACTTACTATTTGTAACTCAGTCTAGCAATCACTTTATCCTATTTGTGGAAGAAAGAACTACCATAAAAGGCCTCTCTTTTCTGTTAATTTGGGAGCTCACTGAGAGTTAATGAGTTTTTTTTTTTTTTTTTTTTTGAGACGGAGTCTCGCTCTGTCGCCCAGGCTGGAGTGCAGTGGCCGGATCTCAGCTCACTGCAAGCTCCGCCTCCCGGGTTCACGCCATTCTCCGGCCTCAGCCTCCGGAGTAGCTGGGACTACAGGCGCCCGCCACGCCCGGCTAGTTTTTTTGTATCTTTTAGTAGAGACGGGGTTTCATCGTGTTAGCCAGGATGGTCTCGATCGCCTGACCTCGTGATCCGCCCGTCTCGGCCTCCCAAAGTGCTAGGATTACAGGCTTGAGCCACCGCGCCCGGCCGAGTTAATGAGATTTATGTCTTTATATTTTCAGTATTCACAAATGTATTTGAAAATAAAGTTATCTTAATATTAGTGAGAATTTATCATTTTTGAATATAAAATTATTTTCACTTTTTAAATGTATGATTATTAACACATTTCTTGGGGGGAAACAAAATAATCACACTTTTAAATTTCTGATGTAACCTGTCCAATTTGGCATTCAAATACAGGGTAATGTACCTCTGTGTTTTTCTCCCCTAACACTCATCAATCATCATTAATCTTTGACATCTTCTGAGTTAATAAAAATCAAGAATCATCACTCTTTTATTTTGGCTCACATCATTTTCCTTTCTTTTTGAAATGCAAATATGTACCATCATAAAACAGAAAAGATTAGAAATAAAAATATCAGATAATTGTCATTCAAAAGTGTTGTCACTAAAATACAGAAGAGATTTTTGTTTTTGTCAGTGTGAAAACGATCCAAATATAAAATGTAAAAAAGCTATCTTTGGTGCTCTCTCTTGATCTCTTTTTGTGTTTATATTTTTTGGAATATTTTTCTAACTGTATTTGGCACTAGCAAAAGTTAATCTAACATTAGCCTGCTTTCAACAACAGCCAAAAAATTAACTGATAGCAAAGAGGTTGATCTTTCTGACAAAGATAGAGTGTAATATTTACACCTTTGCCTTCTATTCCACAGAAGTTGAGTACAATTGTAATTGTTGCAAAAAAGAGTGATACTGGGTTTGAAACTTATTTAAGCTTTTAGAGAAAGTTTATTTTTAAAATGCCAAATTTCCTGCACCTAACAATAGCAGTATTTTATTAAATTATTTAAATAATTATTATTTATTAAATAAACAAGTGTTATTAAATAAACTTAAATAGAAATACAAATAATATAGTTATTGGTTGCAGAAAAATTTAGCACATCCTATATATGTGGAACAAAGTCTTTTAAACAAAATCATGGTGTGTACATACTACATTTTATTTCACTTTGTGTGTGTGTCTGTGTGTGTGTGTGTGTGTGTGTGGCTGTGTGTATATTCAAAATGTCCTTTTATGACAAGCTCTACATTACCTAGCTTTCGCATACCACATTCTGATGCATCATACACAGTTCTTGGGTGGGGGTGGGGGGGTACTTTTGAAGTATAAAAAGCATTTAAAGAAATGTTTTTGTTTTGTTTTAGAGATAGAATTTCTCTCTACCACCTAGGCTGAAAGTGTAGTAGTGCAATTATAGCTCATTGCAGCCTTGAACTTCTGGAATCCAGTCATCCACTGACCTTGGCATCCCAAATATATTTGATGAAAGGCCCGTGTCACCATGCTTAGCTCATATTTCAAGCTATTTTTAGAGATAAGAACTCACTGTCTTGCCCAGCTTGGTTGTGAGCTGTTGACCTTCACCAATCCTTCTGCCTGGACGTCCAAGTAAGAAAGTTTGTAAGAGTTTGAATGTAAATCCTTTGAATGTAAATCCTTCTACGTTTGTTTCTCACTTTCTCTAATATTAATGATTAATGTGTTTCTAGTCACAACTTTTGTTAGTTATTCTCTTGAATCTCACGCCATATTTGTAATTATGTATATATATATTTGTAATTATGTATATGTATTTGTAAATATGTATATATCCATAATTATGTGTGGGTTTGTGTGTATATATATATACACACACATACATAATTACTAGCTGATATGGCATAAACAGTTTTAGGATTAATGCTTTTCACCTGTTGAAAACCAGAGTACATAGGAGACAGGAGATTCCTAATGTACATTTAGGATGCCGTAGACATCAGTCAGTATATGCCACAGTGGGAAACAAGAACGTTAGATAATCTGGAAAGACTGCTAAGTGGACATTCTTTACGTGACTTTTTACTGTTTCAATGTCTGTAAGTAAAAGTAGTTAGATTACTTAAACTGTTTTCAAATCTCACCAAACATTTTGCATGTTTTATGTATAAGATGCATCAAATATACAAATTAAAATTCTCATTATTATTGCTGAAATCAGACATCCCAAGAATTTGTATACATTCTATAAATTAGAAAAAATAATTACAATGTTTGATGTGTTATGAGCTGAATATTTTTGTTATTAATAACAAAAACTACAGTTTATTAAAATATTTAAGGATGCCTTTTACGTATTTTCCAAGAAATTTCAATGTCTGACAAAATGAAATCTAAACCTTAAACATGATGGTTATCACAATAATGCTTTGCTATTAATTTTATTAATAAAAACAATCACTGACACCAATAGTCAAGCAGTAGATCACTCACTCCTGAATTAATGCATGCACATCCTTCTGTTATAATATATATTTTACATGAATCCCACCTGCTTTTAGTGTAATTAATCAAAGGTGGGGTTATGTCTTCTCCATTATTGTATTCCAACTGTAAATAATAGAGTCAATTATATAATAGGCATTTGATATACATTTGCTGATTAAATAGATGTATTCATTTACTTTGACATATATCAAATACTTTAGAAATTCCTTTTGAAGTTTAAAAGTTTGGAAATATATGAAAAGAAGAAATTAAAATTTATTTTCTTGCAAATTATAACTAAAATTATCTTCCTCTTTCATATAATTTACTTTATGATCATATTAAGCAAATAGCTTAGCCTTTGTATCTCAGTTTCTTTTGTAAAATGAGATATTGGACTAGGTAATTTTTATGACTATTTATATCTGCAACATTCTATAATAACAAATACAAAACACTCTTTTCTCAGCATTTCACACTTGCAATAATTTATAGGTGTTTATATAACTTTTAGTTTTGGTTTCCTCTCTGAGTGCCTGAAGACATGGAATCCTCTGTATTCTACTAGATTCTCTTAGTCCTGCTATAGAAAGAACAATTCAGTAAGAACCTTCTTAAAAGCTAAAAAGAAAAAAAAAATGTACGTGCAATGTGGTATCTCAATATTCTAGGGAAAAAAAAAGAGAGAGAGAGAAGCTCTTAGCAGGAGAATAAATAGGGAACAAAAAGTTAAAAAAAAAAAAAATGCGAATACAGTCCCAGGGAGATGAATCAAAGTGGCTCACACAAAGACATAGCACTGATCACATTAATCAATTAGAAAAAGTTTATGGAAAAGACGTCACAATTCTCATAACAAAGGTAAGAGTTAAGAAAAGGCTTCAAGAAAATACGTGGATATTGGTTGAACTCCCAGAGGGCACAAGACAGCCAAATATGGAAGTTTTTACAAAACAAAGAAATAAAAGCAAACAGTGTCTGAAAGATTTCACTACATACTGACCCAAACTTCCCACCTTGAAAGTTTCGTTAGAACACCAATAGCTAAATGGTGGGAAAGGGCCATTGTATTAAGCTAACTCCCTTAGGAAAGATAAGACTACTGGGGCTGATAAAAGTTCTTACAAGCATACCATATTTAGTTTCTAATAAGAGCTATGTAGAACTATTCAACAGGATTTTGAAATACATACCATGTTCTTGAAATTTGAGGAGTAAAAATATTTTTCTAAATTAATGAATATATTGCTCTATTCTCAGGCCTAACAATGCCTTGAAATCCATGGAATTTAAAAATGGAGGATAACACCTCTGATTTCACAACATTAAAGAAAGAAAAGGTAAAACAAGATTGATATATCTAAAGTATATGTTCAGTTTATTTTAAAAATCCAGACAGGAAACCACGAGGGGATATATAAAAACAGACCTATTTTAATATAGATGGATGAAGACAGGCATTCAGAGATAAGAAAAGATTTAGTAAAACTCGAGGGAATATCATGTCTGTCTCTACTTTAAAAAGTGTGCAATATGTCCCTTTTCTAAATTTACAGAGTTCTTGTTGTTTAAAGAGTCGGAAAATAATTTTACTTGGCATCAAAATTGAATGTACTATAATTTCATAGGAAAGGAAGGAGAGAAAAGAAAGAGAGAGAGAGAGGTTTCATCAAAGATTCACATAGGTCTCCTGTGAGAAGCAGACAAAAATGCCGCAGATCCCCTGTAAAAGAAGATCTATACTTCAGAAGGAATGCCCATAGTGTAAAATCTAAAAGGTGTTCTTATATTTTCCCACACTGGTCCTACAGACATATATTTAAATCTTATAAGAGATGCTGATTTAAGTCTTCAGTTTATTCAGTCCATACATAATGTTTTGTCACAAATATTCAGTAAAATGTAAGGTATAGCAGTATGTTCTTTAATGAGACTTAGAATTTATTTTGCATTGGAACCTTAAGCTTAAAGTGTTAACTTCTGTAACATTAAAAAATTGCAACTTTCTATAATATAATAGATAATGTAAAGATCAATGCAAAATTACATAGATTTTGCATTTCATACTGGGAATAGTATACAAAGTAAAACCAACTGATTCTCAGCACATGACCCCAATTATAAAAAGTTTGAACACCCTCTACATTTGAAAAAGGAAAGAATTATAGGCATCTATTTACATTGTATAATGAATGATGAATAGTAGAATTAAGTCATAGAGCTACAATTAAGTTGTCTTCAGATAATATGGCAAATACAAATTATAAAAGGAATAATAAATTGGCCTATGGCTTTCACTCCATATGAATAGTTAGCTATCAAGTGTCATGAAAATGCCAAACATTTCTTAAAATACAACTCATTTTAATGTAATGAATGAAAACATTATTATGCACTTTTTAGAAGGTAGGAGAAGGGCAGTATATCTGTACAAAGAAAGAATATGACACAGACTAGTTTTTAAAAAATCCGACAATGCTTTAATTGAATTTGTACTCAATTTTTTTAATTTGTGAAATAGAATCATTTGAGTTTATAGCTATATACTTCATAGATACATTTTTTAAAGTTGAAACACATTTTGAATAGCAAAAGAACAGGTATAAGAAAAATAAATAATTTACTGTTAAATCTTGTTTTTTTAAATCATACCACAATTCCTTAAAAAATGATTTAGCACATTAAAGTAATACATGCTCCTTTCTTGTTGCTGTTCATTAAATAATTTTCAGGTTTTCGTCTGTTAAGTACCACTAACTTTTTCATAATTTTGCAAACTATTATATGATAACTAAGACAGAATTTTCTACCAGACAATATTTAGCTTTACAACATGATCAAACAACTTAGAGCTTGCGTAACTCATTTTGCTTAAGAAATTATTAGTTGAACTGTGATGTTCCAAGGTAATATAAAAACGTTACAAACCAAAGAAAAAAGTAAATAATGGTAATCTTATATCTTTTTACATACCTATGAAGTTAGATTTTCCATTTAAACACTCCAGAGAACCCTCTCAGAGCACACAATAACTATGTTCTCATTAAATTAATTGTCCAGTACTTCCTAGTTTGAATACATTTTATATAGGTGATATTCCATCACCATTCTCCATCATTCAGTTATCCATATTTCATCATATTTCATACAGTTTTTTATTTTTATACTATATTTTTTATTTTTATACTATAATTCTATGCATTGTATAGCTTCAATAAAGATTATTCCATTCACCTATCAAATATTTACACTAAACCTACACATAATTGTTTGATTATTTACAGAGCAGCTGCAATCATTTAACCTAGCTACTAAAAGAACAATTTGACTAAATGTCTACATTCTTGCTATTTCCCCTTTGGGATTATGCTTGTAGCAATATGGAAAGGTAAAAAGGGACTGCAAGAAATTAAATCATTTATAAAAATAGAAAATTATTTTATGATAACCAAAAGGGCATTGGGTAGTGTATGTGTACTCCTGTGTTTGTATCTCTATATGCTCTGTTTTCCCTACCCTCTCCTCCCCTTCTTTCTTGTCTCCTTCCCTTACCTTCATTTCCCCCTGTATCTTTCTCTCTTTCTCTCACCATCCAATATTCATTTATCCACCCATTTATTTATACATCAATGCATCAGCTACATGTCTGCATCTGTGTGTGTGTGTGTGTGTGTGTGTGTATGTATGTATGTATCTACCTATACTTACTGGTCTATGTTTATCTATCTATCAATCATCTATCTGTCTTTCTATCTATTTATCTCTCCATTCTCTTCCTAAATATCTGGAAATCATTATATTGTTATGAAAAATCCAAAACTTTAGTTAATAAATCTAAACTTATTTCCAACCTAACTTAGAAATTTACTTAAATGTAAGGCTTGACTCTGGAGGTCATCAACATCAGTTAGTGTTTATCTAGAGAAAATTTCTCAGTACGTATTTTTACAATAGAGACTCAAATGTGCATGGACCCCAAACCACTGCCACATCTAAAATGTTAAAAATTCTAGTATTAACTACCCAGTCAGTATTTGCCTTTCTAGAGTTGTCTTATATCCACTGTTATAACAATTTGTTTCAATCAGGAACAACAGTAACAAAAAGCTATTATCTTGTCATTTATACTTCTCTAAAACTTAAAAAAATCTATAATTGTCCCTCTCTCCATTCTGATTATTTAACACGTTTGCTGAAGAAAGTAACCTATACCTTCTGTTGAGCTGTAATTTTACTAAGTAGTCCTTCACACTTTCATTCAACATGTTGCTCTGTCACCTGAAATTTCATTAAACTGATGTTAACTCTGATGTGTTGATCTGATTCTGTCCCCTCACCCCCAAGATACCTTCAGAGGTGGTGTAGGTTTCCATCAGGAAGCACATAAATGGTGACCATTATATTTTATATTCTGTAATGAAATAAGGAACTTAACTGCCCAGATTCATTATTTCATTATGGAATGCAAAATGTTGAATTTCTAATTCTAGCATTATTTTTTTTTTAACTGGAACACCGTTAAGAGCAATGTCCCCTTAAGAATTATTTGGCTATTCTGAGGCAGAGTTTCTACATGGAAAGCAGAGTTAAAAGGTCGATTATTTTTCTTCATTGGCCAGTACAAACATGTGTTGCTTAATGATGGGGATATGTTCTGAGGAGTGCATCATTAGGCACTAGACTGTACTTTCACAAACCTAGCTGGTACAGCATGTTACAAACCTAGTCTATATGGGATAGCCTATCACTTCTAGGCTACAAACCTGTACAGCATGTTATGGTACTGAATACTGTAGGCAACTGTAACACAATGGTAATTATTTGTGAACCAAAACATACCTAAACATAAAAAAGTTACAGTAAAAATATGGTACAAAAGATTAAAAATGGTGCACCAATATAGGGCACTTATCATAATTGAAACTTACAGGACTCGATGTTGTCCTGGGTGAGTCAGTGAGTAAATGTGAAGGTCCGTGTAGACATTACCATGTACTACCGTAGACTTTATATAAACATTGTACATTTGGGCTACACTAAATGTATTTTAAAAATTTATTTTCTTGATAATAATTTAGCCATAGCTTACTGTAACATTTCACTTTACAAACATTTTCATTTTAAAACTTTTTGACTCCTGTAATAATGCTTAGCTTAGAACACAAACACATCATACTGCCGTACAAAATTATTTATTTTTATATTCCGAATCTCTAAGCTTTAGGCAATGTTTAATGTTTTCAACTTTATAAACATTTAGTTAAAAACTAAGACATAAACACACATAGTAGCCCAGCCCTGCGCCGGGTCAGAGTAATAAATGTCGTTGTCTTCTATCTCCATGTCTTGTCCCACTGGAAGTTCTTCAGGTGCAGTAATATGCATGGAGCTGTCATTTCCTATGATAACAATGACTTCCTCTAAAACACCTCCTGAAGGACCTGCCCGAGGCTATTTTAAAGTTAACTTTTTAACAATTATGTAGAATTACTATGTGAAAATAATAACAAGACACTTAGTATAGTAAATACATAAACCAGTAACATGCTTGTTTACTATCATTATCAAGTTTTATGTACCATGCATAACTGTACATGCTGTACTTTTATACAAGTGGCAGTGCAGTAAGTGTGTTTACACCAGCATCACCACAAACACACCTGTAAAGCATTACACTATCACTTTACAAAGGGTACGACATCATTGGGTGATAGAAATTTTTTAGCTCCCTTATAAGTTTATGGGACCACTGTGGTGTGTACAGTTTGTCTTTGACCAAAATGTTGTTATGCGGCACATGACTGTATTTAGAATATAGAGTTGCTCTCCTTACATGCATTTTTGACTAACATAAGCTCCTGGATTCAAATATATTTAATGTTTCAATACTTTATGACGATGATGCTTATTGATGCTCCTATGTTGTCCTATATCTGGGCAATGGGAGCAAATGCAGGATAACTTTTAAGTGTTCTTGACATGACCTTTAATCTTTGACAATTTTCTTATTTCTGGTATGATAAAATATTTGTATTATTTTTATCATATAACTGGAATCAGCTATTTCTTCTAGAAATCTTCATCCCTACTAGTAAGAAAATCAGAGGACATTAATCTCACTGCTATTAAATTCATCATAATTTCTATTCTCTTTCAGGACATAAACCTAAAAAAGACACATACATACATACTTTAGTGATAAAATATATACATTCATTCTGTTTTTTCTAGATCATATCTAAGCTTCTGGATTTTCACTTATTTGATTTTATGTGTCCATGCCATTGATACTTACAACCTTGATTAATAACAAAGTTGTCTTAATTAATGGCTTGCTTTAACCTACGTGCCAGTTTCAGGAAACAATACCAGCACTACTAATAACAATATGATTAGAAAAAAACAGGGTTCTTTCGTGTTGTTGTTTTGGGTTTTGTTTATTTGTGTGTTTACTTTTTTGAGACAGAGTTTCACTCTTGTTGCCTAGGTTGGAGTACAATGGTGTAACCACAGCTCAATGCAACCACTGCCTCCTGGGTTCAAGTGATTCTCCTGCCTCAGCCTCCCTATTAGCTAGGATTACAGGCATGTGCTACCATGCCCAGCTAATTTTGTGTTTTTAGTAGAGACGGGGTTTCTCCATGTTGGCCAGGCTGGTCTCAAACTCCTGACCTCAGGTGATCCATCCACCTTGGCCTCCCAAAGTGCTGGGATTACAGGCATGAGCCACTGGGCCTGGCCAAAACAGGTTTTTTGTCTGTTTGTATGTTTGTTTTTAATCTTCTTCTTCCTTTTAAGACATACTCCATCAATCAGATTAGTATTTCAAAATCACTGAGATAATGACTCTCTACTGCACTATGAAAACAACTTGCTACGGTTAAACTTGTATTTTGCTCCATTTTTAAAGATTTAATCTTTTAATATATTTTGTTTTATAATTATAGAATGCATGTTCATGTGTCTAAAGTTAATTCCATAAAAGTCCACCTTTTCTTTTCTTTTCTTTTCTTTTTTTTGATACAGAGGACAGAGTCTCGCTCTGTTGCAGAGGCTGGAGGGCAGTGGTGCGATCTCAGCTCACTGCAACCTCCACGTTCAGGGTTCAAACAATTCTCATGCCTCAGCCTCCCAAGTAACTGGGATTACAGGTGCCTGCCATCACGCCTGGCTAATTTTTGTATTTTTTATAGAGACGGAGTTTCACCATGTTGGCCAGGCCTGTCTTGAACTCTCTACCTCATGTAATCCTCCCACCTCGGCCTCTCAAAGTGCTGGGATTTCCTGCATGAGCCACCATGCCCAGCCTTTATTTCTCTCTCTCTCTCTCTCTCTCTCTCACTCACACACACACACACACAATTCTATTTGAATTTTGATTTATCCTTTTATTTTGATTTGTTTGCAGATTTGTTTTTAAATAAAACACACACACATTTATGCATGTATTATCTCATCCATCCATTCTTTGATAAATGAAAACACACCGGTAACAATAGTATCCACTTCACTTTATACTTTATCCCAGAAATTTGTTACGTATATAGCTTGTCTTCATTCTTTTCTAAACTCCAAAGTATTACATTGGGCGAATATACTATAGTTTATTCAATTAATCGTTATTAAAGGATTTTTGGATTTTAGACAGTTCTTCACTATTGGTTTAAAGTTGTTCTTTCTTGGTTTTATTCATTGTATGTTTAATTTCTTTGTAATTTTTGTTTTATTAATCTATTTGCCTGATCTATCAATTTTTTCTTATAGCTATGTTTGTTTGTTATCCCATAATTTTCAGGTGTTTAGTTTTTATAATTACTTCCAAGATGTTCTAAAATTTCAGCCTATATTTTCCATTAGACAGAATAGTCAATGAATAACTTGGTTACAATATTTGTTATTTTAATGTCTTTTGATAAGCAGATATTTTTACATTTTTAATGATTCATCTATTTCGTTATTTAAATTATATTTTTTCTCTTTCTTTCTAGTAAACATTTGCTTAATCTCAAATCACAAAATAATTATGTTTTCTCCCAAACATTTTTTACTTTTCTGTTCAGGTGTATTATCCATCTCAAGTTAATGTTGTGTTTGATACAAGTCAACAATTAGGCACTTTTTTGTCTCCACATATATGGATATCCAGTTTTTCTGAGATCATTTGTTTAAAGACTTTCCTTTCCCACACAGACTATATTTAATACTTTACTTTTTAAAATATATTTTCCATTGTTTGAAAATCAGATGACTGTGTAGGTATTAGTCTATTTCTGTGCGTGTGTGTGTGTGTGTGTGTGTGTGTGTGTTTCTATATGTTGGTTCTTATGCCAGTACTGGTAGTGATAGGAGGCAGACAAATTCCTAGGCAGACAGCAAGGAGTCCGCAGTGGAACTCAACCTTCAAGTCAAGGACAGTCTGAAGCCTGAACACCAAACTAGCAATTCCGGATCGAGTCCATAGACCAGAGTGAAAACTTCCTTTTTATGTTCAGTGTGCTCAGCCCCTGATTGGTCCCAGGCCAAGCCTTCACTTCAGCCCCTGATTTGTTCTCCACATCACCATACCTCTTTCTGAATGGTACCTTTTCCAAGCCCACCCATAAATCAATCAGCACGAATCTCCCCATTCTAAATCCATAAAAACCTGGATTCAGTCTTCAGCTGACAACTCACTTTCAGGATCCCTCTCACTGCTGAGAGCTTTCTTTCTGTTCCTCAGTAAAATTATACTCTGCCTTACTCACACTCTAGTGACCATGTAACTCATTCCAGTTGGTTATGAGACAAGAACTTGGAACTTTCCGAACTGCGGGAATGAAAGAGCAGTAACACTCCCTCCCACCTCCTGAACTTTGAGAAGGAAGAGATTTCTTGGGGACTCATCCAGAATCAGTGGAAGGCTGAGTAAGAGTGAACCTGTGATTCTTTACTTTCAATTCCACGGCTGCTTGTCCTCAGGTATTTTTCTAGAACAGATGGAGCATTGAGCTTCTGTCAGTTAATTAAGGGTGAATTGTGTGGCTGCTGGTCTACAACACACAGGTAACAGGCTTGCCGGGCAGAACTTTGTTAATAACCCTTCACCTTTAGGTGTTGGGAATGCTGGCATTGTTCCAATCTAGTTTACCTTCATGGAAGTCTTGCCATGCCATAGGATCAAAACAAGGTCCTTAAGGTATCTTGCTGAGGGTACATCTTGGTGTTACCTGAAGACTCCTGGACCAGCTCCAGTCCCCAAAAGTCCATTCGTGTGTTGTTTAAAGGTTTCCAGTCTTTCCCATCATATTTTCTTTTGAGACTGTCATGGCTGCTAACCCGTCCTTATATACAACTTTACGAGCGATTTTGCTACCCCAAAGAGATAGTATTACTGGGCAGAATGACTACTTGGCTTAGTCATCAGGAGTGTAACTCAGAACAATGTGGTTTTTATTTATTTCTAGAAAGAAGGGAATACAAAGATTTTAAAGAATTTTTTTTCCTCTGTTGAAGAAACCCACTGGCAAACAATAGGAGGCTATTTTGCCCTAGACAACATTTCATTCTCTGCATTATAGTTGTTTTTCCAACTTGTCAGGAGTCAACACAGTGCAAACAGGGGAGTCAATATATGCAAAAAAAATTGTTCTTTTGGGGCCATTTTGTTAGGCTGGGCCCCCAGTCCTTGCGGACCTCTCTCTGCCTTCTGCCTAAAGAGGATCTGGTCCCTCAGCTTCACACTAACATTTCAGACTCTCTCAATAACTGCAGAATCCCTTGGATAAATTGGAACGGATGGCAAGTGGACTCTTCCCTTTGAGTGCTTAATCTGCCTTATTCCTGAAAATCGAAGTCCCTTGTCTGCTGGTCTTATTAAAATCAGCTTGTGTGGGTCCTACAGCTTGCCCCATTTGTGAATGGAAAAAATCTGCTTGTAATAGGGAAGCAACAGTGCACATGCCCTGCCAGTTGTTGGCTGCAATTTGATGAGGGCCACTGGGAACTAATTTAATGGATCCATACTCCCTCCTAAGGTACCTCTCTTGTCTTCAGTTAGAATCATTTCTCGACAGGAGAAGGGGACTGTGTCTGGGAGTCAACCGCTCCAGTTTCCTCAGGTGATATGATCTGGCCCTGTCTATCAACTATCAGTTGAGGGATGTTTTGAAAGATTTAAGGATGCTCCCTCTGTTAGAGTTCCTTGACCAAATCCTATTACTTCAATGTGTTTTCCATGCTTCAGTCTGGAGCCCTAGAAGGAAAACTAGATCTGAAGGATCCAGAGGCAGTCAACAGTGAAAGGCTAGAGAACAGTGAGGGTAAGCATGATGATAGAGAACAGTGAGGGTAAGCATGATGATTCCTGCCAATCAGTCATTCCTGTTTCATGGGTGGAGGTCATGCTTGCATCCATGACATGACATGAATGCCATAAGCCCATCCATGGTGTCAGTACCAGTTACTGAAATTCTGAAGATGCCTCAAATTCAAGATAATAAAGATGGGTAACAAACCATCTGCAGCCAGCAATCCCCTGGAGTGTATCCTGAATCACTGGAACTCCTTTGACCCTCAGACTCTAAAGAAAAATTTTCTTTCATTCTTTTGAAAATGGGCCTGGCTGGATTATAATTTGCAGGATGGGGAAAGTTGGTCTCTGGAGGGAAGTACCAATTTCACTACTATCTTGCAACTGGACCTTTCTGTAGATGTGAAGGCAAATGGTCTGAGGTCCCATAGGTTCAGGCTTTCCTTGGCCTTCAGTGTAATCTAGACCTTTGCTGATGTTGTAGGATTGATCCAGCTCTCCTGGCAGTCATCTCAGGAGAGGCTACAAGGACAACCCTTTGGACTTTCTGGGACTGGAGCTGGTCCAGGAGCCTTCAGGTAACACCAAGGTGTAGCCTCAGCAAGATACCTTAAGGACCTTATTCTGATCCTATGGCATGGCAAGACTTCCATGAATAAAATTTAGATTGGAACAAAGGAACTAGGGAAGCAAACTCCAGAGGTGTCTCCAGTGTGGGAGTGGGCTACCTCTGGTCCTGCTCCTCCTGGTCTATCCAGGCCTCCCTATCCAGGTCCTCTCTAAAGCTTGTCCTATCCTAGAAATCCTCATTTCAAGTGGGTCCCAGCCTCACTTATGCCTACCCATTGACTCATCAGCATGCATTTCTCCATTCTAAGACTGTAAAAACCCAAGGATCATTCTTACAGCCACCAACCCACTTATGCTTCCCCTCTCACTGCTGTGAGCTTTCTTTCTGTCACTCAATAAAATTCTACTCTGCCTTACACACTTTCTGATGTCTGTGTACCTCATTCCTCTCAGTCATGATGATAGTGACAGGAGAGAGAAATTTCTAGGCAGACATGGATTGGCCCCCAGTCAAACCCAACCTTCAAGCTGAGGACAACCTAAAGCCTGAAAACTGAACTGGCAGCTCCAGATAGAAGCCATGACCAGAGGGAGAACTTCTATCCCATATTTCCCCTTCCTTGATTGGTTCCTTCTGGATAATGCCTTCTAACCAATCAGATGGTACTTTTTCCAAGACCACCCATGGACCAATAAGTATGAACTCCCCAATCCTAAGCCCATAAAAACCCCAGACTCAGCCTCACAGACAGCTACCTACTTTCAGAGCCCCTCTTGCAGCTGAGAGCTTTCGTTCTGTTGCTCAATAGAATTATTCTCTGCTTTACTTCCTGGTGTCTGCATACCTCATTTCTCTTGGTTACAGGACAAGACCCTGGAGCCCACTGAATGGTAGGAACAAAAAGAACTGTAACACTCTTTACCACTTTCTGATCTACAGAAGTGAAAAAAGCCACTGTGTGCCACACTCTCCCATTTATCAAACCACAGACAGCAGGAATAAAAAGACTTGTAACACCCTAGCTGAACTACTGGGGTGAAAAACCTACTGGATGCCACTCCCTTCTGCTTACCAAACTATGAGAACAAAAAAGCTGCGACAGTGGGAAAAGAACTTGGAACTTCTCAAACTACAGAAGTGAAGGAGCCTAAACACTCCCTCTCACTTGCCAGACTATGGAAGTGAAAAAGCTACAATACGGTAACACTTCTTCCTGCCCACCAAACTACAAACTACAGAAGTGAAGAAGCTGCAACATTTCCACTGCCTTGATTACTATAGCTTTACAGTAAGTCGTAGAGTTAAGTAGTACACATCCTGCAATTTGTTGTTCCTTTTCAAGAACGTGTTAACTATTCTACATCATCTGTACATTCATATGAGTTTGTCAGTTTTTTACACAATATCTGCCAGGATTAGATTTGGAATTACATTGAATGTTTAAAACAATTTTTCCAAAATGGATAACCTTAATATATTGAGTTTACTGATTCACGAAAATCATGTACAGCTCCATTTTTTTTCTTCAATGTCTGTTAAGAATATTTTGTAATTTGCAGTTTATACATTACCTACACATTTTATTAAAAGTATCTCTAAGGTGTTTTTGTTTTTTCACGTTAATATTAACTAAATTATTCATTTTTTTCTCTTTTTGTTTCCTTTTAGTGTGCAAAAATAAAATTTCTAAGTTATTATGTAGATTCCTAGAGATTTTATATGTAAATAATAAAGTAATTGATAAGTAGCTTTTTATTTATTTTCCTTACCTTACTGCAACAACCTTTGTTGCAATATTGAACTGAAGTGGTGAGATTAGGCATTCTTGACTTTTTCCAAAATATATTTGGAAAATCTTCAATATTTCACCATTGGATATGATGTCAGTTTTAGATTTACTTACATGCTGCTTACGTGGCTTAAACAATTTCTTTATATTCTTAGGATGCTGGGACTGTTTATGTTATTAACATTGTAAATTTGAATAATGCCCTTTCTGCATCTATTGGAATGATCGAGTGCTTTTCTCTTCTATTCTATTAATAACAAGAATTACATAGATTGATTTTAAAATTAATCAGACCTGAGCTAAACATAGGCTACCGTGATATGTGAACATTTTCTATATTGATGGATACGATTTGCCAGTAATTTGTTAATGATTGTTGTGTTTGTGTTTAAGGATGTTTATATGTTCTTTTTCTTTCCTTTTTGGGGGTAATTTTATTATCATAGTTTAGTATTAGGCATTAGCAAAGAAGTGGGAAAATGTGTTTTTCTTCTCTATGTAAAGGATCATGTAAGACTCTGATGATCTGATTTTTGAGATTTTGATTATATTCACCAATGAAATAATTTTACCTTGGAGGTGTCTTTATGAAATATATTTTATAACTAATAATTTAATTAGTAGCTATAGGCTGTCAAGTTTTCCGTTTTACTTCATGCCTTTTTTGATAGTTGTACTTTTCAAGAAGTGTATTTATTTTATCAACATGTTCAAGTCTATCAAAACAAAGTTGTTATTAATATCCCCTTATTATTTATTTATGTATTACCTGTGGTGATAGTCATGCTTTCAGTCAAAGATGCTGATTTGTGCTTTTTTGGTGTTTTTTAAATTTAATAGCTGAGCTAAAGCACTATCAATTTTGTGGGTATTTTAAAATGACCAACTTTGGCTTTACTAATACTCTATGTTTTTGCCATTGATATCACTTCTGTATTTTGTTCATTCACCCAATTATTATTACTTCATTTCATCTTACTCTTTTTTTAGCTTATTTTGGAACCATAAGCAATTACTTAGGCTTTCATTTTTTTCTTGTATAAAATGTACAGCTATGGATTCATCTCCAACTATTTTTGTGGCAGTATCACACTGTTTTTGGTATGTTCTGATTTCTAGTACAAGGTATTTTTTTGCTGTTTGTGTGCATGTGTGATTCTTCTTTGATCTTGAATCATTTGTAAATGTATTCTTAAACATCCCAGAGTTTGTATTTTTAAATATAGGTTATTGACTACTGACTAAGTATATTTTCTTACAAAACTAATTTTGTATAATATAAGAACTTTTAAGTTATTTAACGTGTTTTAAGTACCATCAAATAGTATATTTTGGAACATGTGACAAGTACAGTTGAAAATAATTCATATTACGAAGTTGTTAAATTCAGTGTTCTACATTACAATTAATTCAAAGTCATTGGGAGGATTTTTTCAAGTCTACGTCATTGTTTTTTTTCTAGTTGCTTTTGTCAGTTTCTGAAAGATAAATTTACTATCACACATTCTGCTTATGATATATTCTACTTCTCTTTCTATGCTTATCATTTTGTTTTATGTATTTGAAAGCTCTTCTGTACATAAACATTTTCGAGTTTTTTATTTTCTGAATAATCTTGTATTATTATGAAATATTTCTATTTATCTCTTTTCATTATATTTATCATGATATCTACTTTTTTATAGGAATGTAGAAAACATACCCTATTTATTCTTTTTTTTCCTTTGGCATGATGTTTTTTTCTATATAATTAACTTCAACATATCTATGTCTATTTACTTAAAATATGTCATTTGTCAAAGTATTTTTCTCCACTTTGTAAGTAATGCATCATAAACATTAAAGATTAAATATCTTCAATTTAATTAGGGTATTAAATTCATTAATATTTAATGCCAATCAATTAGTTTGAATAGAATCCTAGAATTTTAATTTATGTATATCATCTTTCTTATTATTTCTATGCTTGTTTTCTTACCTTTTTGGGATGACTTGAATTTTTTTTTTTTTTTTTTGAGACGGAATCTCACTCTGTCGCCCGGGCTGGAGTGAGTGGCGCAGTCTCGGTTCCCTGCAAGCTCTGCCTCCCGGGTTCCGGCCATTCTCCTGCCTTAGCCTCCCGAGTAGCTGGGACCACAGGCGCCGCCACCACGCCCGGCTATTTTTTTTTTTTTTTTTACATTTTTCGTAGAGACGAGGCTTCACCATGTTAGCCAGGATGGTCTCGATCTCCTGACGTCATGTTCCACCCTCCTTGGCCTTCTAAAGTGCTGAGATTACAGGCGTGAGCCACCGCTCCTGGCAACTTGAATATTTTTAGATTTTCATTTTAGGTTATACAATAATTTTTTAGATGAATTTATTTGCATACATTTTTAGTGGATATACTAGGGATTAAAATATAACTCCATCAAGTTTGATAATCTACTAAGAATAACATTTTTATGCCTGATAAAAAATATATAAATCTTGTACTTATACTTAATAATTCATCCCCTTCCAATCTTTCATATTCTAAATGTAAGATATTTGTGTATGTATATATACTTATGAAATATATATATCATATACTTATGAGATACATATGAGATATTTATATACTCATATATACTTATGAGATACATAGCTATAAGTACATAAGTTTTAAGCTCCACAAGGCATTTTTATTTTGCTTTTAAAAACAATACATACATACACATAATATATATCATATATTATATATTATATATCTTACAATCTTATAAGATACATATATCTCATATATACTTAGGAGATATATACATATGTATATATATCTCATAAACACCTATGTTTTAGGCTCCATAAGGCATTTTTATTCTGCCTTTAAACAATCAAATGTTGTTAAAATTATTAAGATAAAAATATATTATTTTATTCACAAATTTGCCTTTAATTTTATTTATTTTTTCAGATTAAAACGTTTCCATTTCATATTATTGTCCTTTATTTTAAGGTCATCCACAGTAAAGGTTTTCTGACAAAAGATTACTTTGTTTCTTTTATCTAAAAATATCTTTATCTCAATTTCATTTTCAAAAGATATTCTTAGTGGATGTAGAAATCGATTTTTGTGGCACTTTAAGAATATGTTGTTCCACTGTCTTCAGAATTTCATTATTTCTGATAAGAATCAATAATCATGCAAACTGATATTCTTCTAGATATAATGTGCTGTTTTTCTCTGGTTGCTTTTAATATTTATCTTGATTTTCTCTTTATTTGGGTTTAATAGTGGTTTGATGATAAGCCTCAGTGATTTTCATTTTCTTAGTTTAAACTCTATTAGGTTTTGTTAGACTTCTTGGATCTGTAAATTTGTATCCATCACCACATTTGTAAAAATTGCAGTCATTATTTTTCCAAATATTGTCTCCACAATATATATCCTACTTATTTTCACTATTTCAGACTCCAACTACATTTATGTTAGAATATGATATTGTTCCATATGCCCCTAAACAACTTTATTTAATTTTTGACACTTTTTGTCTACTCTTGAATTTGCATAAACAAATAAAACACAAAACAATTTATTAGTCAATGCTTATATAAATGAATATTAAAGCATCTAATGTTATGTTAGATGGGATTTTATTATGATTTGAATATCAAATTTTAGCAATAGAAATGATGACATTTATTAATAGTTTGGTATCATATTAGGAAACTTCAATCTGCCTACTAATTTTATCCATTTATGTATTAATAACCTAGAACAGAGTTTGGCAAACTCTGGTTCATAAGTTTGTCATCTGCTTTTTTAAAGAAACTACTACAGAAATTTATTTATTTATATATTTCCTATGGCTGCTTTTGTGCTACAATGTCAGAGTTAAGTCGTTGCAAAAGAGACTATAAGGACCAGAAGTCTGAAACATATACTATCTTGCCCTTAAAAAAGAAGTTTGCCTACTCCTGACTTAAAACGTAGGCGAAAACATATTTATATGGAAATTTTAAGCACTCTCTCTTATTATAGGAAACACAAAATATAAACTGTCTTTAGATTAATTTGCTGGTTATTCCTTATTAATAAGTTAATATCTAATGAATATATGTTTTCCTTATGACAAGCATTACATTTTTATCTGTTTTATAAGCAAAACATATTAAAAACATTTTTTCAGATCTAAAAGAAATAATAAAAAATGACAGTAATTAAGTGGTTGATTAGTTTAGTGAAATTCATATATACTAGTCATTGCTTAAGGAAGAAAACATATGTTTAAAAAATTGACAAGAAGATAGAAAATATACTAACACTTGGTATTTTGTCTGTTTTCAGGGATAATGAACCTTAAATATTAAAATTTTATTTTGTAATAAGTTAAATATATAGAGAGAATTTATACTGATAATAAAAATATGTTTTTTTAAAAGCATGAGAAAAAGCTGAAGACCATTAGTGATCCTATCAATAGAAAATAAAATTATGAAACGACTCTTTTTTTTTTTTTTTGAGACAAATCTCACTCTGTCATCCAGGCTGAAGTGCAGTGGTGCGATCTCGGCTCACTGCAACATCCACCTCCTGGGTTTAAGCAATTCTCCTGCTTCAGCCTCCCAAGTAGCTGGGACTATAGGCGCCCACTACCGTGCCCAGCTAATTTTTGTGTTTTTAGTAGAGACAGGTTTCACCATGTTGGCCAGGCTGGTCTCAAACTACTGACCTTACGTGATCCGCCCTCCTTGGCCTCCCAAAGTGCTGGGATTACAGGCATGAGCCACTGGAAAGAATTGTTCAAAACGAATGAAAGTTAGCAGACATAAGACTCTATAAATAAGACTCTTATAAATAAGAGTTCAAAAGGCTTAATTAGAGTTTCAGGTAATAAATTTTATTATCACATAAAGACTCTCAAAAATATTAAAACTATTAACAAATTTGAGGGAGAAATCTCATCCATATATTATGTTTGATTACAGATTAAATCAATATGTCATTTTACAAGAATAAAAATAAAATTTTCTGAAACTATTCAGATGTAAGACAGAAAATAACAAACCAAATACCGCATGTTCTCACTCATAGGTGGGAATTGAACAATGAGATCACTTGGACACAGGAAGGGGAACATCACACACACCAGGTCTTGTTGTGGGGAGGGGGTAAGGGGGAGGGATAGCATTAGGAGATATACTTAATGTAAATAACGAGTTAATGGGTGCAGCACATCAACGTGGCACATGTATACATATGTAACAAACCTGCACATTGTGCACATGTACCCTAGAACTTAGAGTATAATAAAAAAAGAAAAAAAAAAGAAAATGCTCACGTTTGGATCATTACATCAGGAAAAGAGTTGGGAAAATACATAAACTCAGATCTATGCCTGACAGTTTCAATAGCAAAAACTTTATTACATCCACATGAAAATAGATTCTAGAACAAAGAATTTTGGACTGGAAACTCAATCTCTTCATTAAAACAGTGAATGGAAACTGATAAATGGAGACCCTATGTCAAGTGTCCAAAAGTCAATGAAAAAAAGATCACTTAAGATTGTAACAATGACTGACTGTGTATACATTTCTTTTACTACTACTTGCTATATACAAGTCATATTTAAAGGATTTTCTATAGGTCAAATGAATGAAGTCAATAAAAGCTAACATTTTTATTGTGCTTAATCTACTTCAGGCACTATTCTAAGTACTTTCAAACATTAATTCATATAGTCTTTATGACAATCTTATGTTGTCAAGCTTCACATTTTGGCAATGTCTCTATTTGCCTAGACCCACACTGGGGTCCTAGAAACTGGTCTTCAACTACTGCCCTACACCTAAATCCAAATTTTGATGTGATAAATATTTAATTTTGCAAAATTTTGGAATGTACAAGCCACCCTTGTTTTTTATATGAACTGCAATTTTGGGGGTCCTCAAGAGCACCATCCAGTGTAATAATTCATTAAGACTCACAGAACTCACTGAAAGCCATTATAAACACAATGACTATTTAAAATATGCCATTAAAATCAGCCACAAAAAGAGATGAATGGGGAAGAGTGCAGGAGGTTTCCAAATATGAAGCTTCCAGTAGTACTCTTCCAGTGATGTCATGCACAACACTAACTGCTCTCAGCAATGATGTGTAGCAATATGCATGGAGTATGGCCAACACAGGAAGCTCACCTAAGCCATTTTTTCCAGGTTTTTTTTTTTTTTTTTTTTTTTGTTTTTGGATTTGATCTTGTAGACATCACTACCCATGTGGCTGACCTTAGCCTCCAGTCTCTCCAGAGGTTAAGTTGACACCTTGTGGCTCAGAGGTCCCACCATAAATTATTGTTAGCATAGACTATTAGGCATGACCCAATCCCCACAGGTAAACAAAGCCACTCTTATCAGGCAGGATATTCAAAGGACTTAAAGATTAACTCTCAGAAAAAAAGAGCAAAAACTGGACCTCTCTTTTGGAGAGGTTAATTTTTTCCTACATTAGTCCACAGATATGATGCATCTGTATTGGGCTTTAATCGATTGCATAATTATGTTAGGTAAACAGGAAAATGCCTTTTCAGATTTTCTTAAATTAAATCTTAAGAATACTAATGACAAATGCACAAAAATCGTATGTAGTTTCACATTCCATCTTAACCAAATATGCCACCTTTTGAATGCGGCAAAATTAAATTATTTTCAAATTATTGTTATATGACTTCAAAAATGTCCCGCACAATTTGATGTGCCTAAATAATAAGAACTATCCCTGGAAAGAGAAATATACACCCGAAATGATTATTGCAATTTATTTTCCTCTCACTTTGCTTCCAAACCACTTGTAAGAAAGATATAACTTAACAATACAATAACAAGTAAGGATGCTGCAATTTCATGTCTTGGGAACTTAATATCTTTCTTAATTATGAATACAACTCTTATTAACAATATATTTGGAAGAGCTGCAAAGGACATGTATAAACCCTTACTTTGAAGTCACTATAAAGTAAAAGAATGACAAAGTAGGGTAAGTGTAGTGCAGAGTAGAAAAGCTATCTTGGCACAATTGTCACTGCCTCATAAAATTCTTTTTTCCTGACTTTACAAGTGAAAATTTAAACGTGAGTATACCTTTAACTAAGCTTAGTATGCCAGGCTAAACATGGTAAACTCTATGTGTTGGTGAATAAATATGTCTATTGGTATTATTATATGAATGTCCTTAAATAAAATATGTTTCTAATTTTAAATACTATGCAGAGTGTGGTAATGTGAAATTTCCTTTCAATATCTGTAGTATAGCTGTTAGGAAATAGTAGCTGGTAGCGTTCTGACTTCTAGTCTTAATAACTACTTTCACTGAAAATAAAATGCATCATTTTGGACATTCATTTTCAATTTTGTCTGCCAAATGAAATGTTATCATTTACAAATCAATGGAGTGATCTGATCAAACACAAATTCGATTATACTCTCTCTTCCACGCTAAAATTTAAACCTACAATAGCACATAATACATAATTCAAAGGTATTCAATTTTTGCAGCATTTCCTACAGTGCACAAGAAAATTTCCTTTTGCAAGCCACTAAAATCCAACTAATTGGATATTTTATTTAATACTACCTTCGTTAAGGTTATATTTATCATGTTATTGATCACCTTTCTCATTTTGTGTTAACAAATTCAAAGTAAAGAACTCATACTTTTTTGATATTAACTATTTTGTTCACTGAACCTCTTTTAAAAGTATATTTATTTTTCAGAGATGTCTCATATAGGTAATTTCAGAGGAGCAAATATTATGTAGACGTCTTTGTCTACCCATGTGTAATATTTGGATGCCTTAGCCAATATCAAAATCATGTACGAAGACTAATTTTAGAATAAAATTAAGTATATGTGTTCAACTTATAAATTGTGATAAACCTAATGCTATATTATTATACCATTACATGACATTATATATTATTTGTTCCTTATTCTTATATTTAAAAGTGTATATATTCTCCACAGTAATTTATGTTGTCTGATTTGTTGTCTATTGTAATATTAGAATAAGAAAACCTTTTATCTTTACAGTTGAATTGTTGTTTTTAATTTTTTTACTGTGGTAAAATACACATAACATAACTTTTCCATTTTAAGCATTTTAAACATACAATCCAGTGGCATCGATTACTTTTACAATGTCATATATCCATGGCTTGTATTTCCCAAGATTATACCTCATCCCAATCAGAGACTCTACCCGCAAACAATATCTCCTCCTGTCTTTGTATGATTACGTTTTATTTTAAGTATCTGTTTATAATCCAATTTTGTTTAATGCTTAATTACTGTACACATAAATAAGAAGACTTTTGGCTAAACCATGAGCCTACAATTTCTGTTTATTAAACTATAAAAATATATTTTAGAAACTGCTGAAAATATATCTTAAACACACTGTGGTATTGTGGGCAGGGAAGGGAAAGGATGTCTTGAGGTCCTGGTAAACATTGGTCACACAAATGGTGTTGAAGGAATACATTTTGAATTAAATTCATTTAGATACATGCTATAGGACTGCAATAAACAGATATCCAAGAACTTCCTCAGGCTTCTAGAAAGTGCTAAACATTTATCGTGGTAACTATTCCAATAAGCATCTAATAATAGAATCAAAGACTTTGTCACCACCTATTAGTTTCCTTTCCTTTTTACAACACTCATTCTGCCCACACTTATCAAAGGGCAACTATCAGATCCGCATATCTGGCAACACTTTCTTAAGTCCTCTACTGTTAACTTAGAGAATCCAAAATAGAGGCCGAGGTTAAATAAGAACCACACATTGATGCTGCTAATTGTGTCTTGCCACAAATATCGGAAAAGTACTTAGTTCTAAAACCATGAGAAGAAAATGGATTTAATCAGAGACAACATATTTGCCCTCTCAAAGATTTTTATTTTTATTTTTTGGATGAAGAAGAAACAAATGTATTTGTTTATAACAAACTCCATACAGGCAAAATTGGGCCAACTTCAATACCATGGAATATCCTTGTTTGCAACAAATAATCACTTGGGTATCACAGCAGGAGAAAATGCTTTATTTTCTAATTCCTAAGTCTAATTTATATTCATTTTGAAATATAATTTATTTGCATTATTATTTTCTACTAATATGGCTACTCAACATAGTTGAACAGATAGAAGCATTTTTGTTTTTCCAGAAGACCAATAGAATTATAGTTTGTTCTAATGTTTATTTAAAAGTGTTTTCATGCCACATTCTATACATTCATCTTTTAAAAAGTACAAAGATTTATTTTTGAAGTATACAACCAATAATCCTTCATTTTCTTTCATAAATTGTAAGAACTGTAATGAAATTACCTACATCTGATATACTTTGATTTTATTTTTTAAATTATAATTTAATTTAAAATCAAATTATAGTCTAGTACTCAGTGGAATCCTCCTACCTGTCCCTGAGCTTTGACATATAGAAAAATCCTCTATCTTATAACTCAAGCCAATGTGCCTGTATCTGAGTCCATTTGTCCTCCAAACCAAATTTGCTAGTGCTCGTGTTTCTCCCCTCAGATTGCCGAAAGGAGTGATTATCTGCAACAACTACCCCATTGCCTAGCACAGAAGCCTATGTTTCATGATTCACTGACCCATTTCCTTTTCTTTCTGCAATATCTAACAAATCACAGGTGGATTCTATCTTCTAAAACACCCTATTTTTCTCCTAGCACTTGCCACTAATCTGGTTATGTTGTCATTAATTCGTCTTTGAACTGCTGCAAATTATCACTGTTTTCTTCGTTTCCCAAACTTTCGACAAATCATGTCATTGCCCCTCCTTAATAAATATTTAAATTAATATGTAACCACGTCATTGTTACCAAAGTACCATATGTCTTCTTATTTTTTCCACGGACATATTATTTAATCACATAATTTTTACAAAGCATTGAGATTACATATTTTTTTCTTTGTTTAGGTGTTTAAGGACATTATCCCTTAATAGATCACCTTTTTTAAGACAGGTGGCTTCAAAAGTATCCTGGATATTTTTCAGTGCCTGGAAATGAAAAAATAGCTTTGGTGGGCAGGGCACAGTGTCTCACGCCTGTAATCCCAGCACTTTGGGAGGCCTAGACAGGTGGATAACCTGAGGTCAGGAGTTTGAGACCAGGCTGGTCAACATGGTGAAACACTGTCTCTATTAAAAATACAAAAATTAGCCAGGCGTGGTGGTGTGCGCCTGTAGTCCCAGCTACTCAGGAGGCTGAGGTGGGAGCCCAGGAGGTGGAGATTGCAGTGAACCGAGATCACACCACTGCACTCCAGCCTGGGCAACAGAGGGAGACTCCATCTCAAAAAATAATAGTAATAATAATAACAGAATGAAATAAAAAGACGTGTACTTCTCTCCTTACCACTTACCAGCTTACCAGAGGGGTAATATTGGCCAAGTAACTAGACTATGCTGTACCTCAATTTTCTCACCTGTAAATTGGATGTAATACTAAAATATATCAGGCGGGGTTGTTGTGAAGATTACGTAGTTTAATATGTAAAAGTACATAGAATAGTGCAGAAAACTCATAAGCACTATGTAAATTTTAGCCATTATTTCATAAGTAGCATATGAAGACAAGGAATATTTCTTATTTATTATTTTTTCTTTCTAAGCAGAACAGTAATTCTTACAGGGCTTATGCTCCATGAATATGTGTTAACAGATATGTCCTCAACTAAGTTAATTAATGCTTTAATAAATTCAAGAGAAATAATTATTATATAAAACAATAGATGTTACTCTCCCACCCAAAAAATTGGAAAATATAATTCTATAATACAGAATTATTATCCAAAAAATTATATAGTCTTAATGTGCGTAATGATTATATGCTATAAATATATCACATAAAATGTAGTTATCTTTTATTAAGTCCATAATCTTGTTCAGAAATTATACATAAGCAATTTTATTTCTATTATTTTTATAATTGGTTGCATTTTTACTCAAGATAACCAAGCTACCATGCTATTTTGTATCCACAGGCATTATGTTTCCAGGCATACAGATTTCTATCAATTATCATTAAAATAATAATTAGTATGGAATTCTTTCTCATCCTTTATTTTAGAAGGCATAATCCTATATTACTCTGATATCATTATGGGCCTTGCACATAATTAAACTACATATATTCATGGTGCAATTTCAGCACTGCTCTCAAAGTCCTTCTACAAGTAAGAACCCCACTATGAAATTATAAAGCAAATATGGCCTAATGTGTGAGAAGCGCAATATTACATGATTAGTTTCTGTAAATGTATTTTATCAGACTCTTCTCAAAACACTACCCTGAAGCATTTTCTCTAAATGAATGGCAGTTTTTTATTATAGAAAAACAAATGAGAAGAAGTAGATATTTTGGAATGTGAGGCAGTCTCTTGAAAAGTCTAGATCAAAACAATAAAGTTGCAGGTAGCCAGACAGCAGCAGGGGATGCCTATACACAGTAAAATTTAACAATTTCTAGTTACAGATTTATTAACTTTTTCACGAGAGTGATTGATAAATAAGCTATAACAAGTAATCTTGCGCAAGCTTTCTCTTTGCCATTCCAATACTGTGCTTGGCTAATCTCTGTTCACCTATAAGATGTCACCCTGGGGAAGCTGTCATCCTGGATTCTCTGTCCTACTCTGTGCTATACTGCTTAATTGGGGTAAAACAATCTTACATTATCTGATAAAATTCTAAATATACTTTCCATAGAGACCAAGCCAAGAGCTATAATTAACAATAATGAAAAGGTTGCAATCAATACTATTCTTCTACTACATCAAGGTAAATAGTATTTTTGAACTGGCCTCGACAACTCATCTCCACTGACAATATCCTTTCTTAGAATAAGACAATCTGCATTCCAAATTACTAAATTTCTTCACCAGAAACTTTTAGAACATATTAGAAATGTACATTGAGGATATTCCCAAAATGATATCCAACAATTAAAAGTTTGTACCATGATTCTGGCCACAATACAATGAACTATTTATTAGCTGTTACTGCAATGAATTCAGTGGCTGAAAAAAAATTACTAAGCCTGAGTGTTTACAGCTACTTTTAATTTCTGATTAGTCCCTATTCTTTTAGAAATACAAAGACCAGGCCCAGTGACTCACACTTGTAATCCCAGCACTTTGGGAAGCCGAGGCAGGAGGATTGCTTGAGACTAGGAGTTTGAGACCAGACAGGCAACATATTATGGCCTCATCTCTACAAACACTAAAAAATTAGCTACGTGTGGTGGTTCATGTGTATATTCACAGCTGTTAGTGAGGCTGAGACTGGAGGATCATTTGAGTCCAAGAGCTGGAAACTGCAATAAGCCATGACCATGCCACTGTACTGCAGCCTGGGCAGCAAAGTGAAACTCTCTCTCAAAAAAATAAATAAAAAAAAAAAAGAAAGAAAGAAAGAAAAGAGAAAGAAGAAAAAAGAAAAAGGAAGAAAGGAAAGAAGAGAGGAAGAGGGGAAGGGAGGAAGAGACAGAGAAGAGAAGGGAGGGAGAGAGGGAAGGAGGAAGAAATTAAAAATACAGAAAAAGTTAAATATATAAAATTTATTTGTATGAGTATTGGTTAAATTCTTGAAAAGGGGGAATTTAGAATATTAAAACAGATTAACTAGATTTTTACAAATTATGGCTAGATTTAATTTACCAAGAATATCATTGCCAACAAATAACATACATTATTAAATTCTAACAGCTGGGTGGTGGTGAGAAGGGAATTAATCAATACATAAATCAATAATGAATGAAGAAAATAGTATTTTAGTGTTCAGTAACTATGTCAGGCAAAACTTAAAAGCACTATTACAACAATTTGGCAAGAAAATTCAGTTATTAAAATATATTCACTAAAGCTCTTCCCTTCGTCTAAGAATCACGCTGCAATTACTTTACTACAGTACCTCTGGTTTTGAACTTTTATTAGCTGTGAAAAAAAGCACATTGGGATTATTGGTCAGAGTTTTTCACAGTTATTTCCACATCACCAACTCCTCATCAATCAAGAAATTGCCATTTTTTTCCATAGAGTATATTGAAGTTCATATTGTCTAAATGTCAGTGAGAAAAAGACTTAATTCTCCTTGGCAAGACGATCATGTACTTTCACTCTTGCTCCATAATTTTCAGCCATTATGGCACTTTCATTCTGGAAATGTGTGCACACATGAAGCAGCAGTATAGATTGAAATGGCAGAGGCTTTCTAATAATCCAGAGAGATGAAAATCCCCAATGTGCTGTGAGCAGTATCTGAATGAAACAAACTCCAGCATTTAATTCATGGGAATAATTTTCAAAGTTCCCTTGAATTGTCCTGACAGTTTCTATGTAAATAATTCAACTTTACATGTTAAGAACATTTCTAAGCATGTCTGTATTCAAAAGATGATTGTATTATCAGTAACATATTTCTTGCTTTATGAGTTTTTACAAATAATAAACCCAAATATCCTTGTCATTAACCAATATGTTATATCTCTGAGACTTTTATACTAATTCTAAAATAATGGAAATTATGTTTGTATTTCGTCATTGGGTTTCCTTAGGCTCGCTGATTTTTTTTTAAGTAAAGTGCAAGGATTTTTATGTATTTTGTATCCTGCATCTACTCTTTAAAAATTGAAGTATTCATGTATATATCCTTTTTTTAATATATCACAGAAAACTTTATGCCACCCAATAATGTTCATAAAGATTTATTTGACTAATTGCCTAATTAATATAAATCCTACTTTAAAAATTTCACAGGCCTGTGCAAATCCATACTGATAACTTTATTAAAAATATAAGCCTGTACATGAATGTATGTATGTATATATAAATATACTTGCACATACTTAAAATGTAGAACTTAATCTATTTTAGGAGCTAATCCATAATTTAATACATTCGGATGCATATGGAAAGTAGGAGAAGGTGTTTCTTCATGATATTTAGTGCAAGAGCACAATGTGTTGTGTTTGTTTAGCACCTGCTGTGCCGCCACATGCCAATCCACACTCTCTTCATCACCCTCACTTGTACAAACAGCAGAAAGAAGGGACATTGAGTAGGATGATTTTATCTGGAATGAATATATCTCTTTATGTTAAAGTACATAACAGCACTTTAGGTCACTTACAAACTCTGCTCATTTTCAAGGTCTAGTACATCTCTCACCTTTTTTTTTTAATGCAGAATTCCAAAATACTGATAATCCCCCCTGAAGTTTCCTTTCACAGAAGTGTAATGCTTTTAAGAATTAGTAAGTTCCCCAAACATGTCCTTCCTTAATTGACCTTCAGCATCTTTTTTGATTGTTTAGTTCTAAAACCTCGACTGTTTTGTATGGTTCCATATCCCCATATCTGTTCTTTTTACCTGATATTTTGAAGATGGTATTCAAGCATTTTTTTAGTATTTTATATGTATATGGAAAGGGACAATGACTGAATGGAATATTTCCAGATAAGGCAATCTGACTGTAGAAAAATATGAAGAAGATTTGAGAAACTTATCATATTTAATTGAAAAAGATTTAGAGGGTAATTTGATCACTCATTGATATCATTCAAAATGTTCTTCATAGATAAGAGGGTAGATATATTCTGTGTTGCTTCAGAGAGTCATACACGAATAATTGAAATCAATATACAATTACATTTTTGAGGAAGGAGAGTGTAGCCTATTATCTAAGTACCAATTAGATCAGTGGATAGCTTGGAAATTGAACAGAGAACAAATAAGAAAACATATCAGGAAGGCATAAGGACTAGAGGCATGAGAAAGGATTTTTCATTAGTCAATTAATGAGTCAATTTATTAATATTCCAGAAATCAAGAGACAATAACACAAAGATGTATTACTTTTCTCCTCCCTCCAATTACCACTGTGCTGTTCTCAGCCAAGCTGAGTATCTTCCCTACAGGCCTCCTGACTGAATGAGACTTAGCAGCCCAGTGGAGAACAATGGGAACTCTCTGAGTTCTGTCATTAACAAGGCAAATGGTCCCTCAGTTACTTCTCTTGTTCACTGTGTCTGAAAAACCAAGTTCACATGTTAACTCATATTTTCGGGATTTTTACAACTTATTTCTTAACTCCACAGGGAACGTAATAATCAGTGTTCCTGAAAACATCTGTTTTAAGGTAAAACTCTAAATGGCTAATTTAGAAGAAATAATGAAATATGCTAAATACAAAAACACAATGATAGAAAGGAAGGAAGAATCAATATTTGAGAGATATTCAGAAACATTTGAATTATGGCTGAATATTGGAGAAAGTAAAAGGAAGTTGTAAATTTTGTTCTTTCTCACGTATTCTTCAATACAGGTCATATTACAGAAGACAAATATTTGGTGAGATGATAAACCGAGTATGGAATTTTACATGTCTGTGGGAAATTTGATTAGGAGATGGAACAAGTAATTGTGTATATAGATCATGATATGAATAGGAAGTTCTAGATTTTTAATCAACAATAATTGGAGAGTGAGTATAGAAGAGATTGTACATATGAATAACTGGTATGAAAGAGAGAATTCAGAATAATTATACTGGAGGAGAAGAGAAAACTACTGAGAATGTTTGCTTATAACATCAGACATTTAAACCTTTGGCAGAGGAAGAGAATCAGTCATGCAAGAATAGAAATAATGAGTAAAGAAAGCAAAAAAAAGTAAATTGTCTAAGTATTACAATTTAGAGATATTTCAAGAAGGATAAAATGAAGAAAATTATTTAACAATTGAGAGATAGTAAATAACATGAAATATGAAAAAAGTTTCCCAGGATTTAGGAATAAAGATATCATTGATGCTTTGTTTGAACTATAATCCTGTGGAAAAGACAATTTATTAATGGGTATGGCTTTTAATCATTGTTCTATGCACATGTTTATTTTTATTTATATATTTTCAAAATTTTTATTTTAGGTTTGGGGGTACACATGAAGATGTGTTACATAGATAAACATGTGTCATGGGAGTTTGTTGTACATAATATTACATCACCCAGGTATGAATCTCAGTACTCCATAATTATCTTTTCTGCTCCTCTCCCAACCTCCCTCCTCAAGTACACCCCAGTGTCTGTGATTTCCTTCTTTGTCATTTAGCTCCCATTATAAGTAAGAATATATGGTATTTGGTTTTCTGTTGCTGTGTTAATTTGTGATATGGGTTGGCTGTGTCCCCATTCAAATCTCATATTGAATTGTTACCTCCTATAATCTCTACATGTCATGGGAGGAACCCGGTGGAAGGTAATTGAATTATGGGAGTGGGTTTTCCCCATCCTGTTCCTGTGATAGTGAATTAGTCCCACGATATATGATGGTTTTATAAAGATGAGTTCCCTCGCCTGCCACCATGGAGGATGTGCTGTTGCTCCTCCTTCACCTTTTATTATGATTGTGAGGCCTCCTCAGCCATGTGGAACTGTGAGTCCATTAAACCTCTTTTTCTTTATAAATTATCCAGTCTCATGTATTTCTTCATATCAGCATGAAAATGTACTAATACAGTTTGCTAAGGATGATAGCCTCCAACTCCATCCATGTTCCCACAAAAGACATGTCTTGTTCTTTTTTATGGTTGTGTAACATGCAAAATTATTTATTGTGTATCATAAATGCTTTACATAACTTTTATTTAGAAACTATAGTTAATTTTTACATGTATAACTATTTGTAAGTAATGTTTTTAAAGACAGAATATTAATAAGAATGAGGAATACCTCTGCTATTTTTTAGCTCAATATTATAGTATTTTAAATTTTCCACTATTAGAAATAATACTACAATGTACGTGTCTACATATAAATTCTTCTGTAGTTCCTATATCTTGACAATAATGTTCCAGACAGGATTAGGAGTATAACCAAAATTTTGAATTAGCAATATAAATTATATAACACAAGGGCCCCAATGTATTTTGCTAAAATAATTTTCTAGTATCCAATACTTATTTATAATTCTGTCAATGAATTAATGGCATTTTTATTAGCATTGATAAGTTTTTTGAACATTATATCTTAATAGTTTATAGAATATGAAAAGATATACAATAAAGACAAAATAGAATATTTGAAATAAAGGCAAAAATTAATCACAATAATGTGTTAATCTATAAAGGTCAAAAAAACGGATATTTCGGAGGGGAATGGGAAATTAACAACTGCTAGTTGCATAACAATAACAAAATTATGACACAGTCAACATCCCAATTTTCAAATATATTACAGTGTATTAAAGTTCATTAATCCACAAAGTACAGAAAGCTAGAAAACAAAGAACAATTAAAGTTCATTAAATCATAAAATGCAGAAATCTAGAAAACAATATTTTCCATAGGATAAACAGATTCATGATCACTGAGAAGGAGGAAGTACTTCAAACTTGAATTGCTGAACGTTTTATAAAAAAGGTAAATCATGACAAGACTTTCAAAATTTCATATAACTTTTTTACTTAAAAACATTAAAGATTGAGAATCTTTCATTTTGTTTCAAAACTATGAATTTAGTACCCCAATAGGATAGTTCAAATGTTTACTTTAGAGAGGCATGTGAATGTAGATGTTAGTAGCACAGATTCTAAAGTGGCACTCTCTCTCTTCATATCCAGATCAGCTAACCTCTAGCTCTGTGACCTTAGACAAGTTATTGAAGCCATCTTTTCTTTTGTTTTCTCTTGCATAAATTGGAGAATATAATTGTATCTGCCTCTTCGAATTTTTATGAAGATTAAAACTTTAACATGCAAAAATGGTTCAGAATGATGCCTGACACATGTCATCTGTTATATATAGATTGCCATTATTATTATTATTATTATTACTGTCATCATTCTTATTACTACAAATAAATCTTAGTGAAAATAAAATTTTAAAATATATTATAATAAAATGGAAGAATAATAAATTGATGAATTTAAATTCTCGTCTAAAGGTAAAGGGGAAGCATCTGGATATTTTCAATAGAGATGTGACCATACAAATATTTGTCTGATTTTTACCAAAATGAATTTGACAATAGTAAACAAAATAGTTTAGCAATAAATCAGTTAAGAGTTAATGAAGAAATAGGTAGGGATAGCAAATACGGGAAAAAACAAGGCAAAGATTGCAATATCATTCTCAATAATTTTTCCTAGTATGTGCATTGAGCACAAACTACACAGCAGATATTCTACATGCAAAGAGTTATCATCTCAGACTGTTCTTTTAGAAAAAATAAACATCTAAATGTCCATTGTGACATCAGATCACAGGCTACAAAACAGATGAAACCAATACACCTGCTGTTTAAAATGTCAAAGCTCAAATACTTTAATATTTTATAAACTCTGTTGTTTCCAAGACCTAATACATGAAAACGTCATTCACCAATTCTATACTTATCTGTATAGCAGCACTTAGCAATCACATTGATGCCCTTGGGATAGTCTCCCTTCTTTATCTCTTAAAATTGATTCTCTCTTCATGACATTTGCACCTTTTTTGTTATAGGATATGGATTTTAAAGGAGTCTTCAGTCTTCCTCAAACTTGACACCCAGAGGATATATCTTAATTAAGTTTCAATAAAATGTTTCTTTTAGCACTTTAGATTTTATGAAAAAGTTGAGCACAGTAAGACCATAATGAAATGCAAATTTCTTTAATGTTAGCTGCTGAGTGTGGGGAAAAAAAATGTTTATAGCAGTAACCTTCATATGGCCATCAATATCTACGCAGAAGCTAAATAGTCTTTGGTCTGCCCTTGTAGTTCTTGTCTTTATTATTTCACAGTGAATATGCAGAATATAAAAGCTATTTTGCAAGAGAGAAAACTAAAACATATATAGCTTCTCTTTTCTGGTAGACTGCGCATTGTTAAAAACCAAAATGACCTACTAATTAAGTCAAATATAAAATTAACCTAGTAAAAATATTATTTAGCCCAATTATCACAGGTAAACAAAAAAGCAAGCTGATTTATTATTACATTTTGATTTAATTATTACTGTTATTAAACTGACTGCTTTGATTTAAGTAAATATAAGTTAATGTAATTAAAGAATTAATATCATCTTATGAAAATTAATCTATTTGTTAAAATAAAAGAAAAATAATGTGGTAATTGAACCTAAGACTACTTTAAAAAGTGAAGTCTATTAAAAATATTAATGTGGTGATAAGTTTCTTTGATGTTCTTCTTGCCTCATATACTCCACATAGAGCTGAAGCGTGCAGTTGTCTAGAAATGTCAGTGACACAGAGAAAAGAAAAATCCCCAAGAAAAGTGGCAAAGGGGGGCAGTTTAGCAATAAAAAAAAGAAAAACAAATCTGTTAGATGATAAACAATCTACTCCAACAGTACACCATAAATATCAGTTGCACCACCACCTCCCATGCCAGGAAAGTGAAACGGGTAGCTGAGACCTCCACCCTCATGATGGTATAATGAGTTATCTTACAGACCCCCCAGAGGGTGTCAGCGAAGGCTTGTAGAATATTCTGGTACTTTACCATCACATAGAGCTAACTAGGAGACCCTCAATGTGGAGATTCCATGACAAGACAAAATTTCTACACTTGCCAAGCAACAATCAGGAGCCCCACCACCCTGCGTGTCAATTAGAGGCCAAGCAGTGAGCCTGGACTTTTATGGCCAGTTGGACATGTCAAGATGGTGATCGCCTTTGCTCTTCTAAAGTGGCATTGAAAAAAGCTAGCTAAAACAGAAGGTTTAGTTAAGATTCAGTCTTATAGCATAATGCCTAAAATCGGGTTTTAAAAAATCTTCTAAAAGTAACATTATTTAAGCTGATGAATCATAGTTATATACATTTATGGGATAAAATGTGATCTTTTGATGCATGTATACAATGTGGACTGATTAAATCAAGTTAATTAGTATATCCAACCAGGTCTTGATATAAAATGATCATGTCAAAAACTAGGAAAATCTCAAACTGAATGCAAAAAGACAATAGATGGCATAATTGATATGGGGGAAATGCTAGAATAATCTGGCAATAATTTTAAAGCAGTCATGATTAAAAAATGCTTCCATAATTACAAATTTTTGCAACAAATGTGAAAATAGAAAGCCACAGCAGAGAAATAAAAGATATGAAAAAGAACTAAACGGATGTTTAAGAACTGAAAAATATAATAATCAATATAAAAAGTTCAGTGGATGGAAAGAGGAAAAATTGATAAACTGAAGAATAGAAAAATAAAAATTAACCAATGCAAATACTTGAGAAAAAATTAGACTAAAAAATGGAGACTTAGGAACTTGTAAGAGGATAACAAAAGATCTAACATTCCTGCCAGTGGAATTACAGGAGGAGGAAAAGATGATAGAGCTGAAGAAGTACCTGAAGAAATTAGGGCTGAAAACGTTCCAATGTTGTCCAGAGATACAAAGCTACAGACTTATCATGAATGAAGCAGTGTGTTACTTTTTTTCTTTTCTTTTTTTTTCTTTGAGACGGAGTCTCGCTCTGTGGCCCAGGCTGGAGTGAGCGGCGCCATCTTGGCTCACTGCAAGCTCCGCCCCCCGGGTTCCCGCCATTCTCCTGCCTCAGCCTCCCGAGTAGCTGGGACCACAGGCGCCGCCACCTCGCCCGGCTAGTTTTTTGTATTTTTAGTACAGACGGGGTTTCACCGTGTTAGCCAGGGTGGCCTCGATCTCCTGACATCGTGATCTGCCCACCTCAGCCCCCCAAAGTGCTGGGAGTACAGGCGTGAGCCACTGCACCCGGCCAAGCAGTGTGTTACTCTTAGTGAATGGAACTGATGCTTACTTGGGATATAGACTTGCATTTCCTGCATGTAATGCTTCTGGGAAAAAAAAAAAAAAAATATATATATATATATATATATATATATAAAATATCAATTGGTTTACAGAATGCTTGTCTACCATTATGGTATGCCAAACTGCATTGCTTCTGATCAAGACATTTACTGCACAGCAAATAAAGTCTTGTAATGAGCCCATTCTCATAAAATTCACTTGTCTTATCATGTGTTCCTGTATTCTGAGGTAGCTGACTTTATATGGGAGGAAAACAGCTTTTTGAAGACTCAGTTACAATGCCAGCTAGGTTAGAATACCTTGTAGGGCTGGGACAAGGCTCTCTAAGAGACTTTATGGTCTTTGAAACAGCATCCAAAATATAGCGCTACTTTTCCAATACACAGGATTCATGGGTCCAGGAGTCAAGGAGTAAAAATGGAAGTGGAACAAGTCACTGTTGCGCCTGTTGACCTACTAGCAAAATATTTGCTTTCTGTCCCCATGACCTTATTCTCTGCTGCCTAGAGGGCTTAGTTCCAAAGGAAGGAATGGTTCTAGCAGAAGATACACCATAATTTAATTGACCTAGATGTTAAGACTGCTACCTGGCAATTTTGGGCTCCTCATGCCTCCGAATCCACAGGCAAAACAGGGAGTAACTGTGGTGGCTGGCTGGATTAATTCTGACTGTCAAGGTAAATTAGACTACTATCTTTGAAATGGAGATAAGAAAAAAGTATATATAGAAATCCTTTAGGGTGCCTCTTAGTATGACTATTACCTGTGCTTAAAGTCAATAGGAAGCTGCAATAACCCTATTCAGGCAGAACACTTATGGCCCAGAGCCTTCAAGAATGAATGTTTGAGTCACTCTTTTAGGTGGGAATTACAAATTTGTATTACAGTTTTTAAGTATTATTTACATTATAGAATTTACATTACAGAATATCAAAGAAAAAAGTGAACATCATTCATGGATTTACATTCCCATCTAGGGAAAAGATTAATGTGTTTTTATGCAGAATACTATATTATGTTACGTAGAAGTGTGATCCTGCCATTGTTTTTATTTGAAGATTAGGTATTAAGGAGTTCTATATGGGTTTCAAGCTACAAAGGCATGGAATTATAATGGTTAATTTTATATGTCAACATAACTGGGACATAGCACCTTGATATTTGGTCAAATAACACTCTACCAAAGATCTTTGTGAAGGTATTTTTAAATGAGATTTACTCATTAAGCCTTGAGTAAAAAAGATGATCCTTCATAATGTAGATGGACTTCATCAATCAGTTGAAGTTCTTAAGATAAAAAGACCAAAGTTCCTGGAGGTAAAGAGATTTCTGCCTCCAGGTTGTAGTCAGACTTGAGCTACAACAGCTCCCCAGGACTCTAGCCTACTGGACATCCTACTGGTTATATTTCTCTGGAGAACTTTAACACATCACCTAAGTAAAGTTATAGAAAATTTGTCTTTTGCGATTGCCATATTTCATGTAGCAGAATGTCTTGCAGGTTTATGTGCATTGTCACGTGTGTTAGAATTTCCTTCACATTTTCCTGCTGAATCTTGTATTCCATTGTTTGTTGTCTTAGTCCATTTTACATTGCAATAACAGAATACTGTAGACTGGATTATTCATGAAGAAAATAAATTTGTTTCTCAGAGTCCTAGAGGCTGGGATGTCCAATATCGAAGTGCCAGCTTCTGGTGAGGACCACCATGGCAGAAGTTGGAAGGGCAAGAAAGTACAAAAGGGTAAACAGGAAAGTGGCCATGATCACTCCTGAACTCACTCCTGAAGTAACACCATTACTTCATTCATGAATGCAGAGCTCTCATGACCTAATTACTTTCAAATTCTCCACCCCTCAACACTGTTGCATTGGGGAATGAGTTGACAACAAATGAACTTTGGGTGACACGTTCAAGCCAGAGCATATGTAAATAACACATTGATTTTATTCATTCATCCATTTTAAAGAACACTTTGTTGCTTGCACCTTTTGGCTCTTATGAATAATCCTGCAAAAAATAACAGTGTACAAATACCTATTATTGCCTGATTTCCATCCCTTTGAGTATCTACCCAAATGTGGAATTTCTGGTTCAAACAGTAATTCTAGTGTGAACTTTTCAGGAATTGTCATACTGTTTTCCATAGCAGCTATAATATTTTATTTTCCTACTAGTAGTACGCAAGAGTTTAAACTTCTCCACATCTTTGTAAATACTTGTGATTATTTATTTTTTAAAAAATAATGGCGATTGTAATGATATAAAATAATATCTTTTGGGAGCTCTTTTTGTATTTCCTCAGTGATCAGTAATATTAGTCACTCTTTCGTGTGCTTATTAGTCATTTATATGCCTTCTTTGGAGAAACATCTACTCAAAGGCTTTATCCAGTTAATGTGATATACACATATTTTTATGTTGTAGGATTTTTTTTTTCATTTTCTGGATATTAATCATCAGCTGTAAAATTGATAAATATTTTCAGTCCATAGGTTACTTTTTCACTCTGTTCAGAGTGTATTCTATATACAAATATTTTTAATTTTGCCTGGGCTTATGATTTCATATCCAAGAAATCATTGCAAGATCCAATGTCATGAGGTTTCCTCAGTTTTCTGTTAAGAATTTTATAATATTAGTGCACACATTTAGGTCTTTAATCAATTTTGAGTTAATCTCTGTATATGTCATAAGGTAAGATTCCAACTTTATTATTTTAAATATGGATATACAATTTCCCCTAAATCATTTGTTTAAAAGACTGTATTTTTTTTTTCCATTGAATAACACTAGTGTATAGAACACATATGTGAAGCATTATTTCTGGAATCTCTATTTTATTTCATTAGTGTGTATATATGTCTTTATGTCAGTACTACAGGTTCTTATAATTATTGCTGAATCCATGTAGTAAGTTTTAAAATTAAATGTGCAACATCCAACTTTTTATTTTTCAATATAGTTTTGGTTATTACATGTCCTTTGAGATTCCGTGTAAACTTTGTAATAAATTTTGTCATGGTTTCAGCAAAACATCATTGGAATTTTGACAGTGATTTTATTCAATCTGTAGATTGCTTTAAGTAGTATTAATACCTTAAAAATACTAAGGCATCCAGTTTATGAACATGGGAAGTCTTTACATTTATTTTTGTCTTTAATTTTTCTTAACAGCGTTTTATCTTTTACCTCTGATATAGTTTGGCTCTGTATCCCCACCTAAATCTCACCCTGAATTTTACTTTCATAATTCCCACATGTTGTGGGAGGGACCTGGTAGGAGATAGTGAAACGTGGAGGCAATTTTTTCCATACTGTTCTCATAGTAATGAATAATTCTCATGAGACCTGATGGCTTTATTAGCAGTTTCTGCTTTTGCATCTTCCTCATTTTCTCTTGCTGCTGCCATGTAAGACGTGCCTTTGCCTCCTCCCATGATTCTGAGGCCTCCCCAGCCATGTAGAACTGCAAGTCAATTAAACCTCTTTTTCTTTCCCGGTCTCAGGTATGTCTTTATCAGCAGCATGAAAACAGACTAATACAGTAAATTGATACCAGTAGAGTGGGGCATTGCTGCAAAGATACCCAAAAATGTAGAAGCAACTTTGGGACTCAGTAACAGGCAGAGGTTGGAACAGTTAGGAGGCCTCAGAGGAAGACAGACATCTCGGAAAGTTTGAAACTTTCTAGAAATTTGTTGAATGGCTTTGACCAAAAGCCTGATAGTGATATGGACTATAAGGTCCACGCTGAGGTGGTCTCAGATGGAGATGATGTACTTGTTGAGAACTGGAGAAAAGATGACTCTTGTTATGTTTTAGCAAAGAGGCTGGAGGCGTTTTACTCCTGCCCTAGAGATTTGTGGGACTTTGAACTTGAGAGAGATGATTTAGGGTATCTGGTGAAAGAAATTTCTAAGCAGCAAAGCATTCAAGATGTGACATGCGTGCTTTTAAAGGCATTCAGTTTTATAAGGGAAGCAGAGCATAAAAGTTCAAGAAATTTGCATCTTGACAATGCAATAGAAAAGAAAAACCCATTTTCTAAGGAGAAATTCAAGCTGGCTGCAGACGTTTGCATAAGTAACAAAGAGCCAAATGTTAATCCCCAAGAAAATGGAAAAAATATCTCCAGGGCATTTCAGAGGCCTTCATGGCAGCCCCTCCCATCACAGGCCTGGATGCCTGGGAGAAAATGGTTTCATGGTCCAGGTCCAGGGTCCTCGTGCTGTGTACAGCCTAGGATCTTAGTGCTCGGCATTCCAGCCACTCCAGGCATGCTTGGAAAGGGTCAATGTAGAGCTTGGGCCGTGGCTTTAGCGGGTGCAAGCCCCTTGGCAGCTTCCATATGGTGTTGAGCCTGCGAGTGCACAGAAGAATTAAGGTTTGGGAACCTCCGCCTAGATTTCAGAAGATGTATAGAAACACCTGGATGCCCAGGCAGAAGTTTGCTGCGGGGGCTGGGCGCTCATGAAAAACCTTTACTAGCATATTGCAGAAGGGAAATGTGGGGTCAGAGCCCCAACACAAAGTCCCTACTTGGGCACCACCTAGTGGAGCAGTGAGAAGAGGGCCACCGTTCTCCAGACCCCAGAATAATAGACCCAATGACAGCTTACACCATTCACCTGGAAAAGCCAGACAATGCCAGCCTGTGAAAGCAGCTGGGAGGGAGGCTGTATCCTGTAAAGCCACAGAGGCAGAGCTGTCAAAGACCATGGAAACCAACCTTTTGCATCAGCATGACCTGGATGTGAGACCTGGAGTCAAAGGAGATAATTTTGGAGCTTTAAAATTTGACTACCCTGTTGATTTTGGACTGGAATGGGGCCTTTGTTTTGGCCAATTTCTTCCTTTTGGAATGGCTGTGTTTACCAAAAACCTGCAACCCATTGTATCTAGGAAGTAACTAGCTTGCCTTTGATTTTACAGGCATATAAGCAGAAGGGGCTTGCCTTGTCTCAGGTAAGACTTTGGACTGTGCACTTTGGGTTAATACAGAAATTAGTTAAGATTTTGGGGAACTGTTGAGAAGGCATGATTGGTCTTAAAATGTGAGGATATGAGATTTGGAGGGACCACGGGCAGAATGATACGGTTTGGCTCTGTGTTGCCACCCAAATGTCGTCTTGAATTGTATTCCTGTAATCCCCATGTATTGTGGGAGGGATTCGGTGGGAAGTAAATCAGATCATGGGGACGGTTTCCCCAATATTGTTCTTGTGGTAGTGAATAAGTCTCACGAGATCTGATGGTTTTATCAGGGGTTTCTGCTTTTGCATCTTCCTCATTTTCTCTTGCCACCACCATGTAAGAAGTGCCTTTTGCCTCCTGACATGATTCTGAGGTCTTCTCAGACATGTAAAACTGTAAGTCCAATTAAACCTTATTTTTCCTTCCCAGTCTTTGGTTTGTCTTTATTAGCAGTATTAAAATGATCTAATACAACCCCCTTGGTTAAATTTATTCCAAAGCATTTTATTGTTTTTGATGCCATTGTACATGAAATTGTTATCTTAATATTTTTCAAATTGTTCATTCTTAGTGTAGAAAAGCACAATGGATTTTTTGTCTTATGTCTTGCAATTTTGCTCAATGTCCTTATTTGTCATAATAGTCTTGTCTTCATGGAAACATTATGGTTCTCTACATATAACGTTATGCCATCTGAGTTCAGAGATAATGTTAATTATCTCTTTTCAATTTTGATCTTTTTTATATTTTTTCTATCTTAATTGCTCTGCCTAGGGAATTACAGTACTATGATGAATACAAGTGGCAAAAGTACTCAATTTTATTTTGTTCCTAATCTTACAGAAAAATATTTCCATTTTTGCCATTGACTATAATGTTAGCTGAAGAATTTTCATATATAACTTTATAATATTGATGTAGTTTTTGTATGCTTAGTTTATTTACTGCTTCTATTATAAAAGTGTTGAATTTTGTAAAATCCTTTTTTTCCCTGCATTAATGGAGGTTATGTGGGTTTTTTCTCCATTCTGTCAACATGCTACTTAAGTTTATTTTACTATGTTGAACCATCTTTGCATTCCATAATATAAATGCAACTTAAGTTATCATTTATAATACCCTTAATCTGATGAATTTATGTTGAATTTTGTTTCCTAGTATTTTAATAAGCATTTTTATTAATATTCATAAGGTATATTGATCTGTACTTTTTTTTGTACTATCTTTGACTGGCTTTGGTATCAAGGTAATACTGAACTCATAAAATAGTTTGAAGTATTTTTTTTTCATGTAAGTCTTTTCAAGCTTCTGTGACAAAATACCAGTTTGTGTGGTTTAAACAAAAAATATTTATTTTTCACAGTTCTAAGGCTGAGAGGCCCAGGAAAAGCTGCTGGTCAGGTGCCTCTTCCTAACTTGTAGATGGCCACCTCCTTGCTGTGCTCTCATGTGGTACAGGGAGAGTGATTTCTCTCTTTTTCTTCTTATAAAGCATTAATCCCACCACTAGGGACCCACTCTCATGACCTCATCTAACCCTAATTGCCCTCCAAAGACTACATCTCCAAATACAGGTACATTATGGTCTAGGCCATTAGCATATACATTTTTGAGGAAACACAATTCAGTCCGTAACACCTCATTTTCAACTTTTTGAAGAGTTTGAGAAATATTAGCATTAATTATTTTTTAAATGTTCTGTCAAATTTACCAGCAAAGTTACCTGTTTCTGAGATTTTCCTTGTTTGGAGGTTTTTGATTACTGATTTTGATTACTGATAGTGTTATCGATCTATTCATATTTTCCATTTCTTCAAAATTCAATTTTGATGGGTTATGTTTTTCTAGGAATATGTTCATTATTTCTAGATTACTCAAAATATTAGAATACAATTGTTTGTATTACACATTTATAATTTTACAAACATAGATTTAAAATTATTTCTATGATTGCCTTTAAAATGTGGTAGAATAAAAAAATTAATTAAAACCAAAGAATTTTATATTTTTATATGACTTTAAGTTGCTGTCTAATGTCCTTTTCATTTTAATTCTCAGTTGACTTTCTTTCTTTCAGCACTTTAGATATATAATTCTACTCTCTTGGCCTGCAAGCTTACCACAGAAGAATCTTCTGCTAGTCTACTTGAGGATGCCTTGTACATAAAAAGTCATTTTTTTTTCTTGCTGCTTTTACAATTCCCTCCTTACTTTTCAACAGTTTTATTATAATGTATCTCATTATGAGCAACTTTGAATTTTATTCTACTAGTGCTTTTTGAGTTTCCTGAATTTGTATATCCATGACTTTTTTTTTTTTTCAAATTTGGAAAGTTTTCAGTCATTACTTTTTTCCAATAAGTTCTTTGTCGCTTGCTCTCTCTGTCTTTACTTGCCTATTAAAGTCTGCTGTTAGACCCCAGCTTTTATTTGTTTTAGCTCTTGAATTTCTGTTTATTTCTTTATTTGCAATTTTTAGCTGTTTGCTGATATTTTAATTATGTTCGTATGTTATTTTCCTGACTTCCTTTATCTCTTTGAGCATATTTAGTACAGTTCATTTAAAGTATTTGTCTAGCAAATATAATATCTGTGTTTCTTCCATGGTGGTTTCTGAATATTAATGTTGTTACTTTAAATGGGTCCTGTTTTCATATATTTTTGCATACTTTGTGATTGTTTGTTAGAAACTTGGCATTTGTCAAAACAACCACTGATCCCAGTCTTTATAGAACTGCTCTGTGCAAGGAAGTACATTCACTTTTTACCCTGGTACATAGTTTTAAGGTTTTCTCAGACTTATATGGAAAATGCATCTTCCATGAGTGTGCTTGCATTATTTTTTTTAATTACCCTGTACATGTAGCTGCTTTCTAAATGCTGATTTCACAATGAATCACACAGTTGCTTCTCCTCATTGACTTCACTTTTCTATTGTATTCCACAAACAGTCTTCTCTTGCCCCAGTCTTATGTGAGTCTGTAACTCCCTTGATATTTTTGGGAGAAATCTGCTTCCTGTAGATTTCTGTAGCTTGAGATCTAAACTGTGATAGTTTTGGCTATTTGAACTGTAAATTATGCAAAACAGAAACTATCAGGTAGATCTTAGACATGTTAAAATGCTACAAATTAGGTTCATTTTTGGTAAGCAGAAGGGAATTGGATTGCTGCTTTCCCCAAAACAGGTCATGCAGAAAATGTTTCTACCATTTTTAATGTGCCTTTAACTCGACTGGGCATTTGGCTTCTTGCTATAGATATTTTATAGATTTTTGGAGCCATTGTAAGGTTATTTAAAATAATCTCTGTTTATTTAACGTTTTCATGGATAACAGAGACTTGAAGCTAACTAATCTACTATCCTGCTGATGTCATGATGTCATTACTAAGTCTGTTTTCTTTTTTGTTTTGTTTTGTTTTTTGTATTTTGTTTTTGTTTTTGTTTTTTGGGGGTTTTTTTGTGTTTTTTTTTGTGTTTTTTTTTTTTTTTTTGAGATGGAACCTCCCTCTGTCACCAGGCTGGAACGCAGTGGCGCGATATTGACTCACTGCAACCTCCGTCTCCTGGGTTCAAGTGATTCTCCTGCCTCAGCCTCCCAAGTAGCTGGCACTTCAGGCGTGCACCACCACGCTCAGCTAAGTTTTGTGTTTTTAGAAGAGATGGGGTTTTACCATGTTGGCCAGAATGGTCTCAATCTCTTGACCCCATGATCCACCCAAACAAGCCTCCCAAAGTACTGGGATTACAGGCGTGAGTTACCGCACCTGGCCTGTCTGTTAATATTTTTAATTTTTTTAATGTGCTAGAAATAAAACCATGATTGTTAAAATTAAAAATCAAATACAATTCACAATTGCACATAAAGTGAAATCCTATCGTCTTTGCCTCTAAGTGCTGGGATTAGAGATGTGAGTCACTGTGCCTAGCCTGCATTATTTCTTATAACTGCATATTAATTTACAGTTATTTCTAATAAGAAGTTTGCTATTTTTAAAAACTGCTTGTTTATGTAGCTGTACAAGATGGAATATCATCTATTAAAATTATAAAAGTAGAAGTATTTTTAAACATAAAATAAGATCAGTGGGGTATCCTTAACGTCTTTGTTTTATATAAGAAAATAAAAAACATGGCCAGGCGCGGTGGCTCAAGCCTGTAATCCCAGCACTTTAGGAGGCCGAGACTGGTGGATCACGAGGTCAGGAGATCGAGACCATCCTGGCTAACACGGTGAAACCCCGCCTCTACTAAAAATACAAAAAATTAGCCGGGCGTGTGGCGGCACCTGTGGTCCCAGCTACTCGGGAGGCTGAGGCAGGAGAATGGCGGGAACCCGGGGGGCGGAGCTTGCAGTGAGCCAAGATAGTGCCACTCACTCCAGCCTGGGCGACAGAGCGAGACTCCTTCTCAAAAAAAAATAAAAATAAAAATAAAAAATATAATGCCGTATGGTCAAAGAAATGTAATAACTTTGTTGTGGGAATGACCCATAACAGAGAACAAAATAGTAGAATTTCAAATTAGTGACAAATGCTATTTCTTCATTTGATGACTGCAATATGAATGAGTACAACATGTTGTTAGATAATATTAAGAATATCTTGAAATAAGAAATTATGAAAGCTGAAATAAAAACAAATTGAATAAATTTGAATTCTATGTTTTATTCAAAATTCTAACAGTAATTATGTGACATATGATTTGATGTTCAGACCATAAAAGTTAGCTGGAATTTTTAAATTTAAAATATATTGTCATCTCTATAAATCAATAATATAATAAGCTTGAAACCACTACTTTAAAATATATGCACATTTCAAAGAAGATAGCATATAAGAAAGACAGTATTTGTGCTCAAGTAGTAGAACTTCAGATGAGGTCTTTCTAATTCTCTACTTCGTAAATTTTCTTCAGCACAATCCTGTTATCACAGGAATAACTAGGGCCGGGCACGGTGGCTCAGGCCTGTAATCCCAACACTTTGGGAGGCCGAGGCGGGCGGATCACCTGAGGTCGGGAGTTCAAGAACGGCCTGACCAAGATGAGAAACCACGTCCCTACTAAAAATACAAAATTAGCTGGGCGTGGTGGCGCACGCCTGTAATCCCAGCTACTCCGGAGGCCGAGGCAGGAGAATGGCTTGAGCCCAATAGGTGGAGGTTGCAGTGAGCCGAGACCGAGGCCAGTTGCACTCCAGCCTGGGAAACAAGAGTGAAACGCCGTCTCAAAAAAAAAAAAAAAGAAAGAAAGAAAGAAAAAAGAAAAAAAGGAAAACAAAAAAGAATAACTTCAGGTATCTTACCAGAGAAAGTTAAATCCTGCTTAATGTAGACAGAGGGGCAGAAGGTGAAAATGGGGAGCTTATTTTGCAGTCAGTGTCAATACGTCAGGGGCACCTGAAAATATTGCCAAGGGGGAATTCTGAGGCAAACTAAAAAAGAATGTGCAATAATACACTGTGACACAAACCTTTGAGGTCACTGACAACACATATCTTTGAATTACTCTGCAGATATTTCAGCTCATAATATGGAAAAGGTATCGTGCTAAATTGGCCTGGTCCAGAAATGGTGTTGGTTAAGGCTACAGATTGGACCTACTGAAGAATGGGGAGCCAAGAAATTTATTGCTCAGAATTGACTGGGTCTATAATTTGTTGTTTGCACTTGAAAATAGGCAAGTATGTTGTCAGTTTCCAAAACAGTGAAGAGAGAGAGACACAGGATTGTACAAAAATCCCTCAGAGGAGAATGAAGACTTCTTAATGAGCACAACAAACATCTTAATAGACAGGAGGAGATCCTCTTTCTGCTCCGAGATTATCATAAGTACCGGCCAAATTTGTGAAGACTTGAAAGTCAGGGAAAATAGTGCCTCCTGATTTATGTAACAGCTTCACCCAATAAATCTTGTATTTTTTCCCAGACTATGTCTGATTGTTTTCTTAGCTCTGTAGACATCTTTCCAATAAATAAGTTAAATAATTGGGAAAACTGTGCAAATGGAAATCAAAATATGTGAAGTATTCATCTCCCTCAGCTGGGCTTGTAGTCTATCTCGTGACTCAGAAACACCAGAATTATCATACTTTCAAACAGATATGAAAAATTAAAAATGCCAAATGAGTTCTGACTTCAGAATGCTCACTTCTAGCTGCCAAAGATATTCTATAGGAAAAGATGTGAATTCATCTTCTCCCAAATGGTTTAAGAGGAATTGTATAGACGGGAGAGATAGAAATTTGCATGAAGAAATTCATAGGGTTGAAAAATGTAAGATATGTCAGCGAGAAGTAGATCAGTGTAAATGGAATGAAAGGCTCATGCTTTTTCTATTATACCATTGATATCAGATCCTTTAGTTGACTAACACTTGATGACTCTATACGTGTCACTTAAGTGTGAATGAAAATAAAATGCTTGCATATGGTCAAATAGAATTATATTTTCTTAGTATAGGATCAAGGTACCCTTCACAAAATTTCTAAAATATCTATTTAACTAAATATCTAGCTAAATAGTTGTTTAACAGCTTGATTTTATTTTACAGGAAAAAAAATGTGCTTTTCTAGAACTACAAAATTTTACATTGGTACAAATATACTAGTATCCTTTAATTAACTTACTTTTCCAATATACTTAATACTGAAATTGGCATTTGTTAATTAGGAAATATTGATAAATATTTTATTTGTTGATAGAAGTATATATATATATATATACACACACACACACACACACACAATATTTAGTCCATTTATGGAAGTAAACCAATGTGTCATAAAAATCAACTTATCTTAAATAACAAACATATTTATTGTTAGGATATAGGAGAATTGCAGAACTGAAGAACAAATGCTACTCGAAGGACTGGTAGCACTCCAAAGACAGACTGAATATAAACCAGAGGGTGGGAAAAAAATGGACAGCAAGCTATAGCTGTTGCTGAGATGAATTTAACCCCTAATAAAATGCTGGCTCTCCCCAGGCAATCCTGAAATCTTATTGACCATAAAAGACACAGTTACTTTCTATCATTGTCATCTCTATCCATTAACTATACAAGGACATACTTAACAATAGACATACTCTAGCCTGATATACATATGCACAATAAAATCTAGTTTTAAAAAATATCTATTTGGTTAAATTACCAAGAAGACATCTCAGAAATGAAATATAAATATTTTTTCTATGGGATGTGTTTTCTGATACAGATGAACTTCTTCCTCCTATTCAAACTTTCATAACACTCTCCCTTTTTCGTATTAAACTCATACTTTCATTGCACACCATTTTTTTATTTTTATTTTTTATTTATTTATTTATTTGCCCTTAAATAGGTACAACTTGCTATTGTTCTGCCTAAATGCAATTCCTTTTGCCCCTGTTATGGCTGCCCACTTCTCAACGTTTAGGATTCTCTGTACATCCCTTCATCACATTGTTATATAAAACTTCTCGTTTGTTTTCTGATTAGCTTTTATCACAATACCAATATATTTTGTTTGTGTGTTTACTGTCTTACTGGTTGACTTTTGATAATGTCATGAGTGTTGAAGTGTCAGTAGGCCCAGACCAACATGGCACCTGGCTTACAGTATGTGACACTCTTTTATAGTCAATTTCATTGCAAAATTGCTTAGGAAAGAGCCAAGACTTTATATTGCTGATAAAGCCACTATAGTAACTATCACAGTGCTGAATATCTAATTGGTATTTAACATTATTGACCAATTGACCAAGTTGCATCTGTTAATTGCATACATGTCATTAAATACCTGTTGACTAAATGAGTGAATGATGCTTCACCCTTTAGAAATTATGGGACTACCCAGCACTTTGGGAGGTTGAGGCGGATGGATCACCTGAGGTCAGGAGTTTGAGACTAGCCTGATCAATATGGTGAAACCCTATCTCTACAAAAAATACAAGAATTAGGTGGGAGTGTTGTCGGATGCCTGTAATCCCAGCTATTCATGAGGCTGAGGCAGGAGAATCGCTTGAGCCCAGGAGGCAGAGGTTGTATTGAGCTGAGATCGTGCCATTGCACTCCAGCTTGGGTGACAAGAGCAAAACTCAATCTCAAAAAAAAAAAGAAAGAAAAGAAAAGAAATTATGAGACTAGATCATTAGCCTGAAACTTAAATATAATTTGTAAATACTGATTTGCAGAAAGAAATAAGAATAATAATAAATTTTCTTGTGCTTTATAGTAGGTGAGAGTACTTCTCATTTCTCAAAGAATATACTATCTCTAGATATGCAAATTCATATTTTGTGTAAGGTTAAAGAGTATAAAATACAGTTCATGCTAAAACTGAAAATAAATTTGGACATGACTATTTTCCCCAAATCAAGGCAGAAACATTTAAAATCCAGTTGAATAAATTCTCTGAAATATTACAGCTGTAGCAAATGTCAATACAGAGTGACAGAGGCAGCTGCTGGATGATCTCAAGGGCCAAACATTCAGTGTGTTCTGTTGTTCAAGATGTGAAAATTCTTTGGCCACAGTACGTAAGGACTTGAGGCTTTCATTCACTGTGTGGGGAGAGTGGAGAGCGTGGAAGAACTCCATATCAAATTTTTAACTACTAACCCAAATGAAGGTGAAAACGTCTCCAGTAATGTTCACAGCTTAGGGTAAAGATTATAACAAAAGCAGTGACTAAAGTAGAAACGCTTATGGACTATGTGGGCTGGCAAAAGACTTTTACAAGATGAACTATTTATAATAAAATATTAGAGGTAATGAAAAAAGGTCAGCTTCTTAATTACTCATCATTGATAAAAATGATTAAAGAACACAACAAATTAGCTACTAAGAATTATTTGCAGAGGGAAAGGTAATAAGGTAAGTATTCTGTGCTATAGGTTGGGTATTCAAAATGAGAATAGAGAAGAGTTTGGTATACAATTTTACAACTTAATGGGTAAAATTCACACTTTTGCCCATCTTGTTACTTTATTTAACCTTGGGAAATTAGAGCTATAGCAATAAAATGTTTGAGAAAAGTTCAACTATCATTTCTTATTCTGGTAAATTAAATGGATAAAAGCAAATTGCTCTTATTTGGAAATTTAATTTATGTCATACATATGTATCAATACTTCTGCAAACAAACCACATCACAACCCAATGGATTCAAACAATAATTTATTATCGTTTATTCTTCTATGGGTTGACTGGATTCAACTATATGGTTCTCTCTTGGGTTATGTCAAGTGGTTGTGGTAAGATACTATAGTCATTTGAAGTTTTCTCTTCAGTGGACATTGAAGAAGGCTTATTCATATGGTGGTAGTTGATACTCATTATTGTCTGGTAGCTGTTATGTTCCTGACAACCAGAGGATGATAATGTGATCATTCTATGGGATTATTTTGGCTTCCTACACTGTGGTGGCTGAATTCTCAAAAACAGTATCACCAAGAAAGGATTCCAAGGAATACGTAGCTGTGACCCTTTTAAGAACTGGACCCAATGCATATACACAGTCACCTGCTAAACTTTTGTTGGGTAAAGCAGTAATGAAATTTGTATGATTATTAAGTGAAGTGGCAGAAATCCTGCTTTTCAACTGGAAAAACATCAAAGAATTTGTAGTCACTTTAAATTTTCCTTTAGACATGGGATTTAATAGTGACGCTTAGAAACCGTTATATATAAAGAAGGATTGGAAAACGAAAATCTTACATGCTTTGAAAGACGTAACTCTTTGGCCACAAGAAAATTACTTATCAGTGTCAATGTATTGTATGAATATGTATTCATGTATTCATTTTCAAAGCTTCATGTGTGATGGAATAGTTTAATTGCATTGTTGTGCCTAGAATATTGCACCATTGCTGAAATTTATGGTCACATACAAGGAAGAAAAATCAATTTGTATTGATTTGGGAGTATTGTAAACAGAAACATAGTATCAAAATCCATCCTGACTTGAAATTTTGAAATTATATTGTCAGAGACATAGACATTTTTTTTTGTTTTTGTTTTTGTTTTTTGTTTTTTTTTCCGATTGTTTATAACAAAAGACTTCAGAATGAGAAGATATTTTCTGTACACCCTGAGAAATTTTACTTCAGTAGCTCCACAGGACCTGTAGAATGAAAAACATATCTGAAGACTAAACTTATTTTTATGTCTTCACTGTCTTTAACTCAGGAAGGAGACTTGGAATGTGCCCAGGGAAGTGAATTCCCTATTCAACTATATTCCTGTGTTATGAAATAGATCTCCATGGTGGATTTCAAATAATACACATTAATGCAGGACAAGGAAAAACCTGTGTCCAGAAAATTTTACCAAAGATATGCCACAAGGTATTTCGAGAACCATCTTTCAGAACATAATGGAAAATTAGATCAATGAACCAATTGCTAGATTCTATTAATCTACCTGAATCAGATCAATAAATTTTGGAAACCTGGAAAACATGAGATGGGAACATAAATAGCACTATATGAGATGAAAAGTTGGGGTTAACATGTATATTTCAAGAAATTTTTTATATTTATTTGCTCATATTTTTTATTTGGATTGTTTTTTGACTATGTAAGTTATTTCAAATTTCAAAAGCAGTCTGGTTGTTTGAAGAACTTGGAGTGTATAGGACACAAAAAAGAAATAAGTAAAGGATAAAGTCTGTATATACATATATATTTCCATTTGCTGTAGAAACCTGGGGGCTGTTGAAGTGAAATTGGATTCTTAATTACTCAAGGTTGACAAAAAATAAATCTATGGGGGTGAACATAAATGTCTTATCATGTTAAGATGAATAAAATTAAATAAATTAAATACATGACAAATAGTTTATTATATTTAATACTAAGATTTTACCTAAAATGATGCATATTTGTTAAATTCATTTCATAGGCTCCTATATACATGATGTGCAGGCACCATGAATTTGTCTGTATAAGTTCTAGCATGCAGTAAATTTATGAACCTTACTTTTATAATATTACTTATTTATAAAGTTCAAAAATTATGAAAACTACATATGCAAAGGATAAAGGGAATTCTGTGAGGAGGAAGAATTTTCCATCATATGTTAATTTTTCCTGAAGTAATACAAAATGTTTAAATTTCATAGTGAAGCTTCTGTTTATATACAAACACTTAATAAAGAGAAAGTAGTTGAATTTGCTTGATAATTGAGGTAAAACATGTGAGATGGAAGCAATCTGATAAAGAGGGCTATTCTTGGTCCTGTTTGAGTGTCAGGTACTGTACTTTCAAATCTTTACAGATTGTTTTCTCTACAGTCTTGGATACTGGCTTAAAAACTTCTCAAGCAAGTAAACCATGGTAAATGTATGCTTTAAGCATTTTAAACCATTAATCATTAAATGAAATCATTAATCACTTTAATTGTTTTGTTTCCTGTCTCTTAGGTTTCACTCTCCTTCATTGGCTGGTACCCCATGTCATACAAAGTGCAGTTTCATATATATTTATTTACGTTTTATGTTCCTTTTTATTTACGTTTTATGTTCGTTTACTTTTGTATTTATTTTGCTATGTTTTGTTTTGGACAGCATAGGAACTCTGGTCCTTGTTACTCTATGTTGGCTGAAAGTAGAAGTTTATTTTATCTAATAACTGTATATCTTATGATAAAAATTGTTCTACTTTTAATCTCCAAATACCCAAAACTCTGAACACCTTAATCATGTAATTTATTTGTTTAAAAGTTATTATTTAATTTATTGCTAAATTATAATTACATAATAAAAATAATGTTAATGGTACCTAACAGAAATTAAGTACTCAAAAATATTATATTATATTAACCATTCTAGGACTTACTCCCAACCCTCTCCTATCCACTGATAAAAACTTTCTCTAGAACCAAACTTCAGTTTGGCTTCTCTAAAACTTCTTCTAGAATAGGCCTCAAACTTGGGCTTCCATGTGCGTCCTTACTGAGTCTTGTTTCAGTGGAAATTCTGCCAAGTCAGTTTAGCAGGAGTTCTCCCACCTTTGATGTTTTCTTTTAGCAATTTTTTATTCACTGATCACCTCATCTGCTCATTGGTTATAAATCTCCAGATGTCTTTGCTCTATTCAAATTTAAGCCTAAATCTCTCTCCCCTAGTGCAATACCGATAGTCTTGAATAAAACTTTAATTATCATTTTAACCAGTGTTTAAATAATTGGAATTTAACAGCACCTTTTTTCGCTCCTCAATTCAATAATCCAATTCACACTTAATCTATGGCCCAGGCAATTTGCTTTCTACTTGGTTCCTATTGCATGTTTATATTGAAAACGTTTTCACCTAATGCTTAACCAGATCTAGGGATCTTATCTTCTGTCTACGATTTAAAAAATATTTAACTTGCATATGATACATGTGGATGTTTTGTACCATGATGAAATATACGTTCTCATTCATTAATCTTCAACGTTAATGGAAATTTGAACTCACCACGTCTACACTGCACATATGAACAGAAATGAAAGGTTCTGCAACCAAATTGTGGCTCTTTACATTTTGCCATGTTGACTACATAGCTGTCATTTCTCATCAATATATCTCAACACTTGAAAATATCCTAGAAGTTCACAGATGTATTCAATGGTTTTTTTTTAAATTCTGAGAATATCTAAGGCAGTGAATAAAAATCACAATATTAAGCTTGTCACATATGTACTTTTCAATCTTACCATTCCATGAAGCACATATTGTTAATATTGACTCAGTAATTTTTTTAAAAAAGTTAAATACATAATCATAATCAAATACAGACAGCATAGGACATATTCCTACAAGTAGAGTGGAATTATAGGAGTAGTCAAATTATAAAATTGCATATTTTATGATAATTACACTGTTACTTTGTTGTTTGGTGAACATTAAATGTTTTTAGATATTTTCATTTATTACACTTTAAATAATACTTCGAACTATTTTCAGATAATACTGATAGCAGTGGCGGGTAGTCTGGTGCGGCGGCTGCTATCACGCTGGCTGCAGCAGGGAGGCGGTGGCTGGGGCTGCACACTTCATGGAGCCCTTGGGAACCCCACCCGTTCTGAGTTAAGGCAGGAATCCCCAGGTGCTGCCCCAGCCGCCGGAACTACAGTTGCAGAATCAGGCCTCCCGCTCCACGGCGCAGACAGACGCCCCGCCCAGGAGTGTGGGGCTGCAGCCACCCAAACTGCAGCTGTGGATTCCAGCTTCCCTGTGCTCTTGTGGAGGCCGGGAGCAGGCAGAATTTCTGCCCTCCTGGGTGAAGGTGCAGCCACAGGTCGGCTGCAGACCCGGGCCTCCCGCCCAGGGAGTAGGCAGGAGCTAGGGACAAGCGGGAGCCCTGCCCTTTTTGAATTAGTGGAGCAGGAGCTTTCCGGTGCAGCTGCGGAGGCCCTCCCTGGTTCAGCCTGCACCCTTGGGGCCCAGAAAGGCGCCCCACCCCATCCCTGCAGGCTCAGGGGTGTCTGCTCCCACTGCCTTGGCCTCTCTCTGCTCCCAGCACCGGCTCAGATCTTGGAGAAGGCTTGGGGCCAAGCTTCCAGGTCATGAATGGCAGCGGGAGGCATACGGATTTCTGGGAGGAAGAGGGAGGGACGCCAGTAAGTCCCCACCTTCAGGTCAGAGAGGGCCTGCAGGCCGGGGGCCAGGGCGCCAGTCCCAAAGACCAGAGCGGGGGCTAGTAGTGCCTCTTCCATGCCCGCCCACAGAGCAATCAGCAGGCACTTCCTCCCCTCCGAGGTCCATAAAAGCCTGGGGCTCAGCCAAAACCGGAGAGAGGAAGGCCAGAGCAGGGCAGAGAGGATGAGAGAGGACAGGATGCCTAGCTGTGGAAAAGAGTCCCCGTCTCTGCTGGTAGCTGGAGATGCTGGGAGGACCAGCTGCAGGGAGCAGCTACCCTCTCTCCTGAGAGCTGAACCCTGGAGGAGATGACCTGTCTGGAGAGAGGCGCTACCCACTGTGCACTGTGGGGCTCCTCTAAGCTGTTGTAACACTCAGCAAAGCTCCTGTTAGCCTCGTTCACCGTCTACTTACCTGCATACCTCAATCTTCCTGGAAACAGGACAAGAACTCAGGCAAAGGTGCAACCAGCCCCAGAGGTTTCCCGCCAGAAAATTGACACCCCAAAGATCTTGTAACAATATTTTCAGCTTAAAACAATACTTTGTATTTAAGAAAAGAAAAATATGCCTATTATTTGTAGTTATTATTTATTGGTAAATTCTGATACTAAATCTATTGCCTACTTCTAAGCAAAAACGTTACAAGCCAGTTGGAGAGGACTTAGCTCCATGAAATGCTTTTCTTTTGTCCCTCAAGTACTATAAGTTATACAGGAATCACTTAGATCCTGCTGTATAATCAGTGTATAAACAATATACACTTTTGCTTTGTGGTCTGTCAGGGTGACTTGTTTGGGGTCCTAGAGAAGGAAATAAAATCGTCGTGCTTTTCAGTGCGGACAACTACATTCCAATTGAATGTCCTCACATTCGTAGGCTGGATTCATACCTTATCATTATCAAAGAATAGATTTGTGTGTTTGACACTATTTTGTTTTTTAGGTAGCATTATTGCATAAAACAAGAAAATAGCCTTTCATTGACTTTGTATTGAGTTATAATTTTCTTGCTTTTGTTGTTGAACTGAGACTGCCTAATTAACATGTTTGTTTGTGTTGAGCAATTCCAAGATCCACAGGCAGGCACTTTGTGCAGCATTTAGTGGCACAGAAACCTATAAGATATGGTCCAAGGGTACATGTGAGACAAAGGGGAGCAATTCTGCTTTGTAGTAATCTGTTATTCATCACAGTCCAATAATAGATTTGTTTCCACAACAAAATTTATCTGATATATTAGAAATGAAATCAAATCATAATTCATCTCTTAGAAGAGCAATGTTGTTTGGACAACCTGGCCACCATTTGCAAGTCTTTCTGATAAATCATCATTCTATGTTAAATAAATTAAAATATTACTAGTCTGATTTAGGATGTGATATTTGTAAGTTGAATTATCTTTTCCACTCTCTTTTAAACGCCAAAATAAAACAAATAAAAAATCTACTAACAGTAATTTATTTTTCAGGTAGAGAACCAGTGCTTCCTTCTTTCCATCTCTCATACAACAGCAATTTGGAGGTTGTACTTCTTTATATTACAATATTTTCAAGGCAGAAAAAATGAATGTAAACACAGCTGTCATTCTGTGAAAATGATGAAAACTATAGGTGATGTTTTTGTTTCCTAGTTCTACTGTAACAAAATACTACAAAATTCAAGGCTTAGAAGAACAAAAATATATTTTTTATAGTCCTGGAGGTGAGAAGTCTGAAATCAAGGTGTTGGTAAGGTTGGTTTATTCTGAGAGCTGTGAAGGCATATCTATTTGATGCCTCTCTCCTCACTTGTGGTAGCCTCAGTTGTCTCCTTGGCTTGTAGATGACCAACTGTATTTTTATGTTTTCCTTCTATGTCTTTCACTGTGTCTGAGTTTCTTCTTTTTTATCAAAGCATGATCATATTGGAATAGATAATTTTCTTAATTACCTCTATAAGCACCCCATTTCTAAATAAGGTCACATGCACAGGTACTGGAAGTTAGGACTTCAGCGTCTTTTTAGGTGACACAATTTAATCCCTAGCAGGTAGTGACAGAAAACAGAAAAGCCTTCCTAGTGCATTCTGAGGTTGTAGTTTTTAAAAACATTTTTAGAAAGATATGACCGTCTCTACTAAAAAAAAAAAAAAAATACAAAAAACTAGCCGGGCGAGGTGGCGGGCGCCTGTAGTCCCAGCTACTCGGGAGGCTGAGGCAGGAGAATGGCGTGAACCCGGGAGGCGGAGCTTGCAGTGAGCTGAGATCCGGCCACTGCACTCCAGCCTGGGCGACAGAGCGAGACTCCGTCTGAAAAAAAAAAAAGAAAGAAAGATATGACTTCAGAAAATGAAGACAATGCTGAATGGGTTTAAAGTTACTACATTCATAAATTATGAGAAATTTTGCTAAACAACTGTGTGAATTAATTTGCAGCAAAGTAATGCGACAGAATTTAACCTTTACAATTCTTTCTCAGTCAGTCTCCCCCTGTCCTTCTCCCTCTCTTCTGTTCCAGTTATTTTATTTTGGGTTCTGGTTTTTCATAAAAGCACAGTAATTATGGTTTTATTAATATGTGACAAAATAACAAGGAATCTTCTGGTCATGTAGTTATCATGTTTGGGTATAGAGTGGGAATTTAATTTCTTCCAGGTGACAGAGAGAACCCTTTTTGTTAATTTATTTCATTTTTTTTTCCTTGAATATTCCTGAACACTAGAAAGTGTATTTCATGACCACTAGAAAGTAGAACATATCTTTAAGATCTGGACAAGCTTTTGTTTTGTTTTTAATTTCCAGGTTTATTTAGACCTATGGCTGAGACTGGAAATCTGACGCTATAATTCTCTACACCTTTGAGTGTCTATATTTGAGAAAATCCTTTTTTTTTTTCTGTGATATTTAAGAATACTTCTTTTATTGTACAGTTAATAAGTTAGATGATAAAATGTCTTAAGTTCAAGAACTATTTTTAATTGGTTTGTAAAAATGTATAAGTACTTATGTGGGTCAGTAGTTCCCCAGTTTTCCAAAAAGTAAAGAAACTGAAGTTTAAATGTGCTAGCCCTTTGAAAAAGGAAAAATCATATAGAAAATACTAGCTCAGAAACATTGTTACATAACAATTGAAGTGTATGTTATTACGGTAAAATTTTGACTAATCCACCCAGTTTGGTAATTTTAAAAAATCAGCTATTTGTCTTTTGTTTGACTTTTATCACGTATAAATGTAACACAAGTGAACATGTTTGTCTTTACTTGCATAAGATATGAATTTGTTTTCTATTGAAGATCGCTATTCTAAACTTAAACTTCATATCTTAGTTCACAGATCAGATAAGCTAAGATTACTCATAAAATGCTGGGATTGTGAAAAATATAAAACTATGTACTAAATTACATCAAATCATAATTCTGGCTAACATTTTTACAAGAATCATAATGAAATTTTGAAACATGTCATTTGAACATAATTGCTAAGATCTAGAAAAGGATGTGAGCAGACACTTCTCAAAAGAAGACATTTATGTGGCCAACAAACATATGGAAAAAAAAGCTCATCATCACTGATCATTAGAGAAATGCCAGTCAAAACCACAATGAGGTACCATCTCATGCCAGTTAGAATGGCGATCATTAAAAAGTCAGGAAACAAGGGAAGCTGATGGGCTGTGGAGCAATAGGAACACTTTTACACTGTTGGTGGGTATTAATTAGTTTAATCATTGTGGAAGACAGTGTGGCGATTCCTCAAGGATCTAGAACCAGAAATACCATTTGACCCAGCAATCCCATTACTGGGTATATACCCAAAGGATTATAAATCATTCTACTATAAGGACACATGCATACATATGTTTACTGCAGCACTATTTACAATAACAATGACTTGGAACCAACCCAAATGTCCATCAATGACAGACTGGATAAAGAAACTGTGGCACATATACACCATGGAATGCTATACAGTCATAAAAAAGACTGAGTTCATGTCCTTGGCAGGGACATAAATGAAGCTGGAAACCATCATTCTCAGCAAACTACCACAGGAACAGGAAACCAAACACCACATGTTCTCACTCATAACGGGGAGTTGAACGATGAGAACACATGGACACAGGGAAGAGAACATCACACACCAGGGCCTTTGAGGTGTTGGGGGCAAGGGAAGGGACAGCATTAGGGCAAATACCTAAAGTATGCAGGGCTTAAAACCTAGTTGATAGGTTGATAGGTACAGCAAACCACTATGGCATTTGTATACCTATGTAACAAACCTGCACATTCTGCACATGTATTCCAGAACTTGAAGTAAAATAAAATAAAAAATTAAAGCCTTGAACTAATATTAAAAATTGTGTTAGTTAATGACTTAATTTGGGATACCTGCATAATTTATAATAAACCAATACAGAAATATTAATCACAATTCAGAGTTTTAAAATTTATATATAGAGATTTATTTTTACATGTTATAAAATTGCTTAAATATATTGCCACTTTTAAAGTATAAATTAACATGTATGTGACTGTAGGATGTCTTATGATACATGCTTGAGATTTCAGGTCATCTAAAATAGTTATATGTAGCTGACACTTAATACCTCCTCATTTTCTCTGTGCAATGGAGATTAGTTCATTTGGTTATGTTTTTAGTTAATATTGATGATTAAAGCTATAACAGAACTACTGGTAACAGAAAGTTTGATTATGTTTGCATATTAACATATTGTACTTTTGTGTATCAACAAAAATATGAAAGTGTTTATGTCCTCAAATTAAGGCTGTGGTTATTTCCAACTGTGAAAGAAGAGAGTAAAATACAAAACTGAAGTACATATAAAAAATCATAGAACATCCGTAAAAAGCAAAGTTTATCTTACTTCATAAGAGATGCAAAAAATGAAGCTATGAAATATAGTTTTGGCAACTATGCTCATTCTGTTCATATATTTATTATGTAATAAAAGTAATATATTTTGCTGCCAAATGTTTTATGGATGCAAATATAAAATTTGTCTTTTTTACTTTTAAAATGACAATCTTCATGTATGTAGGCTTCTCTTAATAATGAGTTTTGTGCCAGGCATGGTGGCTCACGCCTGCAATCCCAGCACTTTGGGAGGCCGAGACAGGCAGATCACGATGTCAAGAGTTTGAGACCAGCCTGGCCAACACAGTGAAATCCTGTCCCTACTAAGAAAACAAAAATCAGCCAGGCTTGGTGGTGCTGGCCTGTAATACCAGCTACTGGGGAGGCTGAGCCAGGAGAATCGCTTGAACTCAGGAGGTGGAATTTGCAGTGAGCCGAAATCACACCGCTGCTTTCCAGCCTAGGCAACAGAGCAAGGCTCAGTCTTGGAAAAAAATAAAATAAAAATAACGAGTTATTAATGTTTTTATTTATTTATTTATTTGCTGAGATGGGTCCCACTCTGTCGCCCAGGCTGGAGTGCAATGGCGCCAATCTCATCTCACAGCAACCTCCGCCCGCCGTGTTTAAGCAATTCTCCCGGCCTATTCATGTTATTCATTAAGATAGGGAGAAAAATAGGGAAGATTCACAAGGATATATATCCAAAGGACATATAAGCAGTAATAAATGTATTTATAGCTGTGAGGAAAGAACTTTGGTAAGTTACATTTTGTTTCTAATTATATATTCTATATTTTTATACAATGAATATGTAATGTTTGTATTAACAACAAAAAGCAATAAAATGTGTGATCCCAATTGTGAATAAAATTACACCAAAATACCTCTGGGTGAAAGGACTGTGGGTTTTTTGTATTTACTCTTATAGGCTATTCTGTATATTTCTTTAATGAACAGGTAAAACTTCTGTAATCTAAATGTTAAAATGCCATTTTAAATGAAACAAAACAAAATATTGTCTTTTACTTTCCCTGCAATCTGCCTGAATAGCAGAGTCTGTATCACTTCAGAAGAATTTTCTGAGATTTGTGTTGACTTTATCATTTCTTTAATGATTAAAATTTTTTTTCTCACATCTAAAAGAATAATCTGCCATCATATATACATATAATCTTCTTCTATGTTTATTTTTAAATTATGTGTTGTCTTTTTGTTTAAATATTAGAATATTGTAAACAAATGAATTGTTCATAACGACTGCTTTAAAAAGAACAGAATTATGTGTGTTGGTAATTCTATATAACAGTCAATATTTAACTATATATTTAAATGTGTCATAACATATATTTGCATAAGCAAACAAATAGTGGCAGAAAATATATTAAAATTTTAGCCATAGTCATCTCTTGTGATAAGGGAAGCTCACATTTTCCATCTGCCATCTTCATCCAGCTCAATGTATAATGATGAAAAAGGTCAATATAATTTGGCCAATTTTGAAAAGTTTTAGGTGATAGGATACTAAAAGGATTATATATAGCATATGTTTCGGCAACCTATAGTCTTGTGTCTTCCCAATATACAGCAATCCATTGTCTTGTTCCTTCTCAGTATTGCTGGGGCTCACTCCTTTTGTCTTCTATCAAGAACTTAAATTGAAAAACAGAAAAGGGCACAAAACAATGTATTATTCATCCTATGATAACATCTTTTATTATGTGACTGAAATAAGTTATTCCATAACTTTAGTAAAAGTCAAAATCATTCATATATTTTCATTCCATACCACAGTAAATCTTTAGCAAAGACACAAAATATATGGAGAGTAAGGTAAAAGTTGTATACAATGAGAATTTGTTGTCTTAGTCTCAAATATACTACTGATTTTTTTTGGCAAACATTTCGTAATTTAATTCTCAGCTAGATGATATATTTCAAATTATATTTTGCATAAGAATCAATGTATACACTTCACATACTTATAAAAAAGAGAAGTTTCAGTAATCCATAACCGAACAATTAAATCAGTACATACAAGAGTTGGAAAAGAGATTCTATACATGAAATAAACTACCATAGTAGTTTGAGAATCACAGAGCTAGGAGAGAGATTGAAATATCTCTTACAAAGATGTTTTAAATGACAATCTACTGACCACACCTTAAATCCTTTCTCAAAATTAATCCTAAAAACTTGATAAAAAGTTCTTAGGTCATTTGATCAGAGGTTCATATACCATAGCTGGAGTGTAACCAAGTCTGTATTTTTTAAAAGTCTTGTAGTGATTCTTTTGTAAGAGTAGAATTAAGAATCATTTATTATTTTTAATAAATATGTTGGGGACTCTCATGAAATTGATGGTTTATTCCAACCCACAAAATTTAAAATAAAAATAATTCACCAATTTTGCTCATTAGGATTATATTTGATGCATATTTTTGATGCATATTTTGATGCATAATTACATGTATTCTTTAAATTAGTATTATATTTGTTCACTTAAAAATAATACAGGCAAGAGGACACTAAATGGTATAATATGAAAAGTTAAACTCCTTCACATCTCTACTTTGCAATCTTACATATCAACTGTGAGTTGATTTTTGAAGCATTTTTTTAATGTTCTATGCTTATAAACAAATACAGTAAAACAAACAGAACGACAACAAAAATGTGTACATTAAATTCAAGGCTTTTTTCTATGTCAGAAAGCTCTACTCATCATTGGAAACATTCACAGTATCTGCACACAGGTTTTTTTTCATAACAAAAACTGAAAAGACTATTTCTAATACTTCTGTATTTTGATGAACTTTTTATATACCTTATCAATCTTCCAATACTAGAAATATGAGCCTGTTTTAAAGATCAAATATTAATATACTTTGTAATCTTGTAATGTATTTAATGAGCTCCTCATTTATGAATATTTATATTTTTCTACTTTTGATATTAGCATTTCGAATAATGTAAACATAAACATTGTTAGTAGCGTAACGTTAGGTGTATATCTGAAAAATAAGTTTCTACTACTGCTAGGACCAAAGGTTTTTGTATTTTAACAGTTACAAACTACTGACAAATTACCCTTCAAAATATGTCTTCAGATTGTAATCCCTTCTACAAAAAGCTGAAAGTTCATTTTTTTCCATACACTCTCAACAATAAGAATGATTACAGAAATGATTTAACTTTGGGCAATCTATAGAAGATGTGTCTTGTAGTTTCAATTTTCATTGCTATAAGTACAACCGGGCCCCTTCGTATGTTCATGGATAGTATTTTTGTGTGTGAACTGCCTGTTTGTATGATTCTGTAATACATAAGTGTTCCTATTATACACACACAGAAATGCGCGCACACACACACACACAGTATCAAAAAAAGATAAAGTTAGTCAGTGTTCTATTACCAATAATAACCAAGAACTTACAAAATTATATGCTTCATATATTAAAAATATAAGTATTGTGTAATTTTAATTTGGTGGGATCAAAATTTGCCTTCCCTTATATATGCCTAAGTAACATTTCCGCCTATGGGAGCATATCCTATTTCTAATAAAATCTAGATTTAGCAATGTTTGATTTAGCTCTTGTAGCTGTTTGTGCTGATTTAGTGAAGAATACTCAATATGCTTAGACAAAATGTTTTCTGATGGAAAAAATAATATTGTTCCCATCTAAAATGCTTTGTCTCAAGCTAAAAAATAGCCAATTTCAGTCTTCTTTAGAAAAAATCACAGCATTTATATAATAACAACGTGAGAAGCCAGAGGTGTAGCTTACCAGGCTGTATTTCTAGGAGACTTCCTAAAGCCAGGGTTTCCAATCACATCTACTAGTCTTCTCATGGTAGATAAATTGAGTGTCACGCACTTTGCTGTGCAGAGAACTTTTTAATGAAACTTTTAAAGCAAGTGTTTTGTGACTAAAAATTAAAAGAGATTTTTACAATGTATATTAATAAAGTAGTTTTACATGGTAACTGGCCCTGTCATAAAAATGGCTTAATATTACCTAATACTTAACATAATATGTTGATTTAATAAATATTTGCAAAGCATTCTGTAATCATTTGTTCTCTGGATAGAACTTGATTGGTATGTTGTTTTATTCCAAACCACTTTTACTTATATTAAAAATAGAAATAAAAAATGCTTTAGGGTTAATTGTTACAGCATGCTGATAAATAGCAAAATCTCTTACATAGTGGTGGTCACAAAGGCAAAGTTACTTTTAGAAAAACGAGCATCTTGGTTAAGAGAGAATAAAGGAAAGAGTAAAAATAAGGAAGAAGTTTAAAATATAGAAATACATATACATGTTATGCACTGGGGAAAATAACAAGTTTAAATGATAAATACAATTGAAATATCTTATTTTATTGTAATTTTGTTTTCCGCAAAAAGGCACTGCTATGATTTTGGAATTTTCTCCATTAAAAAATAAATATTACATGATATTCAAGTATTCTACTCTGGAATCTCTAGTATTGGACTCTTTCTGATTTGAGTATGATACAAATTATTTAACCTGACTAAAGTTCAATCTCACAAGGCTGTTATGAGAGTTAAATTAGATTTGTAGATATAGAGACAGTTAGCATAATGCTTACTACATAATAAGAGCTTGAAAAATGTTAGCTACTATTATCAGTGTCGTAAATGGCTGCTGTTCTCTATATGAGAAGTATAAGTATACATTTTCTGTGACAGAAAGGGCAGAATGTTGGTATATTTATTGGATGTGTGAATGTTGGTATATTTATTAGGTCTGTATAGTTGTGAATGTGTTGTTCAAGTGAGTTTTTTCCTTGAACAAACAGAGGGAGGATTCTAGAAGGTATGTTACCGTTTAAATTGAAAGAGATTATAAAGCAATAAAAATAAAAGACACACAAAAATTCAAAAGTAAGAATGTGAATTAAGACAAAGGTAATGAGAAGAAAAAAAATAAAGGGGAGAAAATATCATGAGAAAAACACAGGTAGATTTAATTTTGAAATACTTTCTGCTAAATACTGCATTATGAGAAAAAGGCAAACAGAATATATCTCTTTTAAAGTTGTATTACATTTTATTATTTGTAGATTATTTTAATCATCCCTTTCTTGTGTTTTCTTGCAATAACTATTTGAGTTTGTATGACTGTTATACTTTCTATTTAACAGATGAGGAATAGGGGCTAGAAATTTTAAGTGACATGATCAAGGTTACATCAGAAATAAGCAGCAGGGTCTGAAATTAAATCCATTTCTTTCTTATTGCTTTTTTTGTGATAACAAATTGTCTCTTTGTTAATATATTTTATTCAAGTGGGTTGTTTCAAATGCTCCCTTAACACCTACCATAAACTGAGGAATCAGTTATATACTTTTCAGACATTTTATCATGTAAGGCTTTTAATAATCCTGTGACTATGTGAGAACATATTTGAGAACACAGAAATGCCAGGTAATTTACCCTTAGCTTTAAATAACAGCTTGTGGATCTGAGGCTTGAACACCAACTTGTCGGACTGCAGACCACACTCCACCTTTCACACTAGGGTTCACAAAGGAATGATTTCCTGTTGACCAGCTCTCGTTGGCATCTATTAGTCACTCCATAAATTCTTGTTAAAAGACTTAATAAGCTAATGTAGTAATCAGTAATGAATGAATGAATGTACTCCAGTGTAAAATCTCTGCACCTGTACCACAGAGGTCTGGGAACCAAAAGTTAGAGAATTATGTAGATGACATAAGGATAAGATATAACATTCTTATACAATCGCATATCCCAAGTTGCTGCAGTCAGGAAACGTGTTTAACATTGTTACACAGAAACATATTTCTCATCCATTTTGCCCCAAGAGGAATTCATTCCAAATGTTGGCTTCAGTTAGAAGTAACCCTTTCTGTCAAATTGGAGTGGGACGACAGCTTTCCTATTTGCTCTGGGAAGATGAAGAGCTTTGTAGTTAAATAACCCTGTCTAGAATGTGAGCTTATTCAGAATAAGAACATCTGTTTTGGTCACTTCTACGTTCCCAACACCTAGAATATTTACTTCTACATATACAACATCTAGATACAAATACATATATGTTTTGATGAAATATGCATGAATTCTGCAAAGATCAACACAATACAGGAATTTCCCTGACGTTTTGTTTTTCTATGCTTTGTTCAGCTATAAAATGAAAGAAAAAGATGTCTAGTTGCTTTGCACAGGACTGGGTTGAAATGTCTTAAAAATGAACCAATAAATTTTACATTTACATTTTTTTTTCCGTTTATTTAGGATGTCCACAGCTCAACATATTTATCAAAACCTACCAACTTTTTCTATGGACTCAAATTCAATCTTTAAGTAATTAATTCTTCTATCTTATTAATTCAGAGTTAAGGTTGTAAAAAAAATGTGTCAGAAAAAAGGGGCACCTTTTGTTTTGTTTTGTAACTATTATTATGAAGTTTCTCAGGGGTGGAATCACCTTAACTGCCTACTTTATACTTAACAACAGGAAAAACCAGTTTATGACGTACTAAAGCATTTGAACTTTGTTTATCTTAGAATTAACATTGTATGTGTGCACGCAACTAAAGACTATTTTAGTTTAGACGTATTAAGTGTATTCTGTTCCAGTGATCATTAGTTTTTCCAGTACACACAACGTCTGCATAATTGATTTAGTAAGTTCACCTTATAAAAGAAAAAGAGTCATTCTTCCTGTTATTAAAATTATTCGTGTAATATAGTGTGTGGCAGAAAGCATCCAAATTTTGATAGATAACTAAAAACTATTATTGATTTTTATTATCTCTACTCTCTGAGATCTGAGAAAAATCTATCTGCTGATTTTTTAAATATTAAATAGTAATTTGTGTGCCTTTCTGATGGCTGGAGATGACTGGTTTGAAAGCAACATCTGACTCATGAAAAAGTAATGGTGTGTTTGTCGTTATACCCCAACTTCTACAAAACACCAACCGAACCAGCCTAGTCTATGGGTTTGTCATTTGAAAAACTTTACAAGTCTTTCATAAAGTTATTACTAGAGAAAACTCTGCGTAATAGTAAAGACCGGAGTTTGACTGGGCCTTTATTACATATGATGTAATCGTAGGTAATAAAATCCTGAAACGTAATCTTATGAAAACGATTTTTTAAATCTTCCACTTATTTTCCTTTGCAACTACGACCACGTTTATCAGATACTAATTTAATCTATAATACTATCAATTATTTTCTAATTGTTCCCGTGCCTTCTGTACCTATCCTTCAGAGTACACTTCATTTATTCTAGGATTTAACTGAATTATTGTATGTTCTTATTTTAAACTTCAATATTCATATGATCTAGAAAGTGTTTGTTGGTCTTTTCCTAGACAGACTTGAGAGATAACCAAACTCCTAAATTTATCATTATCTCATTTAAGCAGCCATCCACAACTCTACAAATAAGAGAGTTTAAATCACTTAGAAAGTCTTATAAATTATTGCGATGTGCATACTCATCTTTGCCAAATTTAAACTCCTTGCTAGGGCGATGTGTAACTGATGGCAGAAGACCTGGAAAATCACAGAATACCCTCCTTCAATCCCCAAAACCTCCACACATTTCCTGACCTTTACAGCTAGATGCAACCGTATTGATCATATTTATCACGATACACTTAAAAGTTCATAGTATTTATTAGTTATGCTATTTTTTGTTTCTCCATCTTATGCTAACTCTAATGAATGCATTGTTTTACATACAGAGTAGTTTTGTTTTCACATTTGTGTAACAATCTCTCTGACAGCTTTGAAGTCAATGGTTTTTCAGGGAAACTGGCATCTATCACACAGTTGCACACAAAGTATTTGATTTTTTAAAATCTTGAATATATGATTGTGAGTGTAGTTTTGTATCATTCAATTCAAAATATCTGGGCCAAGTGAATAATGTATATGAATACCACCCATTTATCTCCAATGGGACAAGTTCAACATTATTTGGCACAGTTTGATTACATTTAAGATCATTTGGTTCGCTCACTTAGAAACGTGTAAAAGCAAGGCTCCTAAGCAGTCACTTTTTTTTTCTTTTGAGGACAAACTTCAGAAATATCCAAACTCCCCAAATTTAACGGAAACCCACAATGCGTGTTCAAAGGTCTAACTCTTCTCTTTTTTCTGTCCTTACTACGAATAATTATGAATCTCACTACTCAGATCCCTGGCCTCTCCTTCAGCCTTTTGACACTGTTTGGCTGTTAAGCTATCAATATATATCTAATGGGGAGGGGTAGTGTCAAGGTAGACTTTTGCTATCTTGATTAATGGATGAAATGACCAGGAACGGGCATGGTTTTCTCTTTCACTCTTCCGTTAGCCTCAGTGTTGAGTAGGATGATTACAACGGACGCAATTGCCTTTCAATCACAAAAACACAATGATGACGCGCACTCAGCAGAGCAAAGTAAAGACAATTAAGATATACATTATTAACGATGAATTCAGTGCCCTCAGTTTTCTAACTCTGAGCTACTTGGTTCATCTGCTCTTTGGGGGATTTTTGTCGCTCGCATTGACAAGTAATTCTACCTGATACGTTAACATTGTAATTTGAATATGTGATCACTCTGACACTTCTTTGCAATTGTCAGCTAAGTTAGAACATTTTCTCCTTTTTTTTTTCTTTTTTACATCTTGCTCTCACTTTCTCTCTGAAATATTCAATAGAAATTTTGATAACAAGATTATTTATTCTAGGAAAATGGTAGTTTAGGCTATCAGAAAGCTATGCAGAATTTCAAAACCTTCGACATGCTTTCCCACAATATAAAAGAAATTATATGAATCCCCTTTAAAAAATGAACAAGGTAATACTGACATTGACCTGTTCTTGGACCTCATTTTCCACAAGTACAGTCATATTAGATTGAGATGAAAGTTTTCACTTCCTTGCTTTCCAACTTTATGTGTGGGAAACGCAGTTTTTCTTGATTCTGCAAAGGGCTACCAAGTTAAATCCTAATCTCCTTGTGTGTGTGATTCAATGACGACAAGCCTCAGAGAGCTAAATAGTGAAAATAATTATAGACAATCCACTCTCATGACTTAAGTGTGATATCTGGCAGCATTGGGCTTTTAACTCACATGTAGTACTCGAAAAAAGCCTACTGTGTTATTATTTTTCCTTCAAAAAATTTGAAGTAAAAATCGTGCGTATTTCTGTAACAACAAAAAAGGAAACTGCACTTTTGTTTAGAATTTGGTCATTTTTGTCCATAAAACAAGTGTGCATATGACTAATTTTTCCTAGGCCAAAATTAAACTTTTATTGAATAGTTTTATGCTGTCTTTTTTGTAACTCTACCCTGAAAAATGCACATTAAATACTCTTCTTAAGCAGTTCCTTTTTCCCCTGAATTTAAAAAAGCAACAACAGGTATTCAGGAAGAGTATTCTGATTTTTCAAAATCTTTGTAAGAATTTAAGGTCACGTGTCATTTCAGTGTACTGTCAAAAACCCATTTTGATTACAGTAATATTTTTTGCTCAGAAGAAAGTAGCATTTAATTTGTTTTCTCATATTATAGTTCTACTGGGTAGGTAACAGAGTATTTCTAATTTTGTTTTGTTTGAAGCTATTGCTTTTTTGCACTTTGCTTTTGCTGATACGATTATTTTGAGAAATAATGGTAAACTAATAAAAGATTTTCTGAAAGAAGCTGCGATACGGTCTGAATGAATTCTTTCTTTTTGGCCAGAGAGCCAAGTTTATTTTCCAGAGTAGAAAAATGAGAATAAAAGTATATTCTAGGGACTTTTGTTTGAAACATTCTCTCTTTGGTATAATTTCTTTCAGTAAGTATTATCTTTTTATCTTATTTTAAAAGTACAGTCATTTAATTTATATTTTATTAGTATGGGAAACAAAATAAAAGCCAAGTTTTATAGGATATCATTGGAGGTATAATTTTTTCATCTACTTGGGTAATTTATAAAACAGAATAAATGAACCAAGAAGGAAATCTTTCCTATTTGTATGAAAGTGTACATACATATGTACGTATACTAGTACCATGTATTAATGAAGTTTTAAGTTGCAAATTAATGATGAATGCTTAAAAATAAACAAAGAAAACTAAAGCAACTTTATCAGAAACAACAAATCAACATCATCAACTTATCCTGTAATCTGTTGTGATTAGGACTGCCAATCATTAGGCTTAGTTTACTTTGTCGAACCCAATTGATTTATAACAAAAAATTCTATTTGAATCAGATATTTTTCTCTTAAAGACTGTACTGAATACATCAGAACTTGTAGGAATCTATCAAATATATAAATTATTCTGTTTCAATAAAATTTTTACACTGTAGAATATACATTTAAACTTATTTATTCATTCTAACACTTTACCAAGTGGTAAACTTATCTATGTTTTTTGTACATATTAAATGCAAAGAGATTGTTACAGTGTTGATATTTACAGCTTACAGAAGTGGCAGAACTTTTCAGTGTAAAGTAATTGCATTCGGTGTACAACATCTAAGATGTTTGTATGTTTGATTATTTTTTTCCACATGTTCATGATAGTCCCACTCCAGGGGACAGTATTCTAGCATGTGAATCATGAGTGTATAGGACAATCCTCTTATGCTTTTCCATTTATCAATAAACAGAAACATCAAGGATGGCAAAAGCCACATAGAAAAAGTGTTGTCTGTATGTACCAAGCTGAAGATTCATATATGTGTTCTTCACCTGTGGTAGAAAATTACCTCAACACTTCACAATGAACCCTTCAAGACTGTAAATATCTATTCATAGAAATGCTACTGAATCCTAATCTACCAATATTGCACCCAATGTAGAAAAGGTAAATCTGCATAGACCATAAAGTATACGGTCAACCTTTATTGCTCCCAGAGTTATTCAGTGGTTATGCCAATACCATTTACGAAAACAAAGCCTAGAATTTCCAAAGATTTGCAATGCCATATTGCCACTAGGAAATGCAGATATATAAAGAAATAGGCAGCCATTTCTTGTTACTTTCAATAATTATGTTATATAAGAAAGTCACCATAAAAATTGAATTAGTTAATACTGAAGAACTGTTCCTAAGAGAAACACACGGTTAGGTGCCTGCAAGTCTCTGTTCACAGTTCCTGCAAGCTTCGTTCAGCATTTCATCAGTTCAACAATAGGCAACTTATTTTATGTATGTTTTTATTTAAAGACACACTTTTAAGGATATATTGTTGATTTATTAACATTAAACTCAAGTTCAACAGCACTATTACTCATGCTTGAACAAAGCTTATCTAATACAAGTATTTTCTCTGGAAGGCACATCAGAACCTTCTTGCCCTCAGGAAGACAAGACAGCACTTCAGTATGATGATTGTGGGCCATGTTAAACAGAAAGAGAACAACGAAAATTATAAAAGCATGAAACAGCAAATAACAAAGAATATAAGAACTGAATTTTAGAACTGAAAAAGGAAGTCAGTTTGTTATCACTTTGTTCAATATGAGCTGAACGTTTGAGCAATGAGTGCCTCAAACTTTACTCTGAGCAAAATAACTGCAAATGAGCATGTAAGTTACATAAATATTGATTTGGGGGTTACAAATTTACTGAGTAAATGAATTTACAAATGTGGAATCTGCCAATAATGAGGATGAACTATACATAGGTAAACAGATAGTTTCTTGTATGTATGGCTTTGTGTTCTATGACATCAATATTTTTAATTTTACAATTTGTAAAGCCATTTTATTATATCTCTTTATATCTATATTATGTTATATATTCATCATAATTTTGTTGTTAATTTTATTGTTTATAAAAGGTGTTAATTATTAAAAATAATATAAACATACAAAAAATATATAAATAAATGAAATAAATTACACAATCTCAACATTTGAAGGTAAAGAAAATTCACGCAGTATATAACCTTATCTCCAGCTGTTTTACATTAACATAATCTCTGCTATTGGACATTTTTATTGTTCTCCTTTTTCTTCTTTATATAAAAATTCATGTAATATTTATATTCTTAATCTTTTCACTATTTTGGCTTATTATTTAAATTGATCAGTAAAAGCAAATCAATATTCAACAGTTCTTAACTAAAATAAGATGGTTAAACATATGTATATCCTCAAACAACTGTGTTTAAGTATGCTTCTTTCATCTCACCACTTTTTCTGTTATTGCATATAATTATTACCACACATGCATGCACACACACACACACACACACCACATACCACTCTGCAAATTAGGTAAATATTAATATTTCTTTCTTTTACAACACGTCTACATAATTGTCTTTAGACTGAATTCTTAAATTATTTTATCTTTTATTTTCACAATTCTGTGAATTATTTATTGGTGTTATTAGCACAATTTTTAATCGAAAGAATTATCTTTTTATTCATTTGTATGAACTCTTTTTGAATTATTCCGTTCTTTATATATTTATAGCAAATTATACTATACTATTATATTTTACTATACTGCATTATATTTTACTGAGTTTATCACTACCATTTTGTAGTTAATTTTCTCTCAATATTCATTTTCTCTATCTTCTTGAAATAAATAGAAATCCATGAATATTTCCATGAAGACTTCTTTGTTTGAAAACTTTCCTGTCTTAATTAGTGGCCTCCTGATTCTCACATTAAAATATTTGAGGTCAATTTTAATACTTCCTTTTCTTTCATAGTGCACCTGTAAATCCCATCAAAACACTATTACTGCAATCAGTTTCCACCACTGTCACTGCTAAGAATTTACTCTATGTCACCATCATCTCTCACCTGGATTATTGCACTATCTTTGTGACTGATCGTGCTTCCATGTTGGCCCCAGCCTATTTTCCACACAGTTGCCAGCATGATCCTATTAAAATGTCAAGTCAGATCAGATCAACCCGAAAAACGTTTTATCTGTAAAAACCAAATTTTGAAATGCCTAACTGTTCACTACATAATCTGTAAAGTCTTAGACCTTGTCCCTGAGTATGCAACCTCACTGTCACTCCACGAAAGCAAATTGTTCTCTATGCTCTTCTTCAGTCAGACTGGGCTTGCCTTCATCTTAGTTCTCTGCACTGGCTTTTCCCTAGGCCTGGAATTCCCTTGTGAATGAGTCTCTTGGAATCACTTGAAAAAAATCCTTCTCTCCTTTTATTATTATGCTCATTGTTTTAGGTGAATGTAATAAGCATAGGAATATTCTCTATTAATAATATTTTTGGCAAGAATGATTAATGCTCCTTTAAGAAAATCCCTTTTTACTAACGATTCCAAACTATCTTTTCATTAGACCACCAGGTAATAGTCTTCTAATAACTAATATTCATTTCTGAATACATGAACAAATTTTAAGAGCCTATTCTATTAAGAGATGAATTTTAAATAAAATTTGCTTGTAAAAGCTTAATAATTATGATCAAAATATATGCTCTGTGCTGTTATCATCAATTATACTAGTAATATTTGTAATGGTGACTTAATCCAGAACATTTTTTAGTACCCAGAGTCATTGCTCATACAAAACTTAAAACATAAACTTTGATCACACAAAACTTAAAACTAAAACAATAGTTTACATATTTTGGTGGCAGAAGTTTATAATGAGTTAATCCACAACCTTCCAAATTTGACTAAATATGATTTCCCAGGAGAATGTGAAAGATACATTACTTAAAAGTTTTTTACTATTAAAGAAGAACATGTTCAAACACATATACATGAATTGACAGTGGATGTGATGGTTAATTTTATGCATCAACTTGGTTAGGCTGTGGCACCCAGTTCTTTGGTCAAATAACAGTCTAGATGTTTCTATGAAGGCATTTTTTTTAATTCAATTAACATTTAAAATCTGTTCGCTGTATGTAAGGCAGATTACCCTCTGTAATATGAGTGGGCTTTGCCCAATGAATTGAAGGCCTTATAAGCAAAAACAGATTCCCAGCCCACAAAAAAGGAATTCTGTTTCAAAAGTCCAACATAAAAGTCTTGCTAAATTTTGAGTTTTCCACTGCTTGCCTGCCCTGCAGATTTCAGACTCATGATTACAACAACTCTTATACGTGTGAATGTATTTATATATGAGTGTATACTATGTTAAAAACTCCTTAAGACATAAGTATTTAACTTTGGTCAGGTTAACTGATGATTTGCCTATAACATAAAGGGAGGGGAAGCATAAGCCTTAAGCCTCACCAGTGGTTTAAAACTTTGCCTTTATCTGGAAGGTGAAGACAGAAAAGCAGAATTGCAAACATATATTCATAAACATAAATGACTGTTTAATCCAGTGTGTTGTGAAGCAATTACATACACCATGTGAAAAAATGCCAGATTATTTAGAGGGAAGATTCCTTCAGAACAGCTTTCTGAAGAAAGTTTGTCTGTATGTGTGCAATATGAAGTGTGCATTGTGAATTAGTTGTGGAAGAATTTGCAAATTTTCTATTGTAGTAATATGGACTTTCAAAATGTTCATTAATTTTTCATTTTAGATGTATTACTTCTATTCAACAAGAACTGTATACAACTTATGGAGCATTGTCACAGACAACTGGGAAGAATTTAAGTATTTAAATCAGTTTTGAAGTCAAAGTCATATTTCAAAATATGCAGTGAGTAATGGAAAGTTTTTGTTGGTGGTGTTTGTGACCCAAATAAAATATTTTTGTCAATTTTAGACTTGATGAAAAAGAGTATTTTCTTTTGATTTTTGATATATATTTCTTGCTGCTCTTTTCACTGTAATGTTCGTTTTTTTGGTTGTTGTTTTGTTTTGTTTTTTCCTTCTTTCCACAAAATGTTGTTTTATAGCCAATTTGGAGACATGCCTGGTAACATTAAGTAAAGATAGGATAGCAGAAATTTAAACTTACATTTTATTTTAGTTCAAGTGTATGCAGATTAACTGCCATTTGGGGTAGTGGATTCCTAAATATACACCTGCTAACCACTATTTGATTATTTTCTCCAGTTAATGTCATATGATTTTATGATTCAACATATATTTATATAAATTATTCCACTAAAGAATAATAACGTATGGACAAAAATTAGGTAAATTTTATTTCACTAAAATAATAGTTTAAATTTAAATATTCTCAGTATCACTGAAAATATATTTTATTTGATAGTTTTTAAAATGTTAAGAAACTTTCCCTCTTACTTAAGTGCCACATACATGTATGTATGCAAACACGTAAAAAAAATCTCAAATAATTATCTACCAATAAATCTTGCCCAGTCTGAAAAGCTTTGTTGTGACACTATCATCTCATAATAAATATGGAGGAAGATAGTTTTATGTCCCACTGAAATAATGCCAACTTTCTATCAGTTCCCAGTGAATGATGCCACCTCACGATTTCCTATAAAATCTCAATTTTTCTTGAAGAACTTTTATATAAAACTGACAGATTTGATACTGCTGTTTTATGACATGACTAAATCAGAACTTGTAGTGTCATGTTTGCATGCAAAATAATATTGCTATAATATTGTATGCCTTGATTTACTTTTACATTTCATTTCTCATTTTGTATCTATCTATCATCTTTCTCTCTCTCTCTCTCTCTCTCTCTCACACACACACACACACACACACACACAACAAATTCAGAATAAAGTTGACTTTAATGTGTTATGGTAGTAGACAATATACCCCAAAGCCAATTGTGTAATATATAACTGAACGATACTTGAATGTTTACAGGCATTGCTCATGTTTATTTCCTACATCACTTATTCTATGTGTAGAAAAAAAATGTAGCTTTTTTTATATTAACTTGCATCTTAAAGTAAATAATTTCAAAACAATCGTCTTTTTCTCTAGTACACAAGCACTGTATAAATTATCTGTATATTGGTCATTCATAATTGTTTACCAAGGCTTAAACTCTCAAAATATAAATTTTTAAAAGCACACATTTAGATATTAACTGAATCTAAAGTGTATACTATTTGTATAATATTTATGATATATGACTTCTTAAGTGCCTTCTAATAAAATATGTGATGCCAGGTATAAGGGAGTCAGACAGTGTAAGATATCCTGCTGCTCTCCATAAATTTACTAGTTGGTGCAGAGGTTATCAATACATTTTCTGTCTGAATGCAATTGATCTGGTCAGTGCCATTTCATGAATAATGCTTACACACTATTGTGTTACGGTTCTGAAATCCAGTGGGGTTGAGGGAATACTCTTGGTTGGGTGCCTCTATTGGATAAAATAGCATAATCTCCATGGGGCTATTTTTTAGTGTATTGTGTTGCTATAAATGAATACATAAGGTTATATAATTTATAAAGAAATAAGTTTTATTTAGCTCACAATTCCGTGGCTGGAAGGTTCATGACTGGGCATTCGGTGAGGGCCTGAGGCTGCTTCCCCTTTGGGAGCCAGCTGTGCAGAGACCACAAGAGAAGAGAACAAGCAAGGTGGGAGAAGATGCCAGGTTCCTTTTAACAACCAGCTTTCTTGAGAAATAATTGAGTGAGAACTCAGTCGCCTCCAAGGGAACACAATAGTCTATTCATGGGGGATTCCCTCTCCCCAGTGACCTTCAAAACTGGGGATTAAATATCAGCATGAGGTTTGCAAAGGAAAAACGTCAAAACCATAATAGACATGTAGTATGAAATTCATTCATCCCACATGCCTTCTGGAAATTCCTGGCCAATGACACACACCTCTACATCTTGTGGGGACAACATGCATTTAAATGTACTATGTAGAGAAGGAGGTGTGGCATTCTAAATTATGCAGCCAGGACAGAACAGAGAATTCAAGGCATAAGAAGAATTATGATGGATGATTCAAAGAATAAATAAATTGTTTCAAAGTGAAATATTCATACCACAGACGAAAAGAAGGTACACAGAGTGAAGATATATTACAGTTTCTTAGGAACGGGAATCTTTTTGTTGGGATGGTGGGAAACAAAGAAATGCGTTTTTCTTATATTTTTAGTTAGTTATTAGGTAAAGTTGGGATGTTTCTCTAACTAAATGGGTGGGGAAAAGAGGGAGAAAATGGGTAGAATGACAAACTGATAAATTATTGAAATTTTATTTGAAATAATGCTAAAATATAATGAAGATAAAGTGAATGGGGAGAAAAACTACCTACGAAAAATATATAAAAGAAAAAAGTAAGTTAGAAGGTTCGAATTAAGAACGAATAAATAAAACTCAGAAATGGTTAGAGATGGAATTTAGAGTTGTCATGAATAAATACACATATAAAATTGTACAGTATTGTACTCAAGTGAGGGGCTAATGGATACATAATCTTAAAGCTAAAATTTAGAAACTAGAGAATTGTTCAACATTCATTGACCATATGTAAGTGCTACATTATTACCTTTACTATTTATATAGGGTCTGAGAAGTCTGGCCAGAGGGTAGGAGAAAAAACATCCCTCAAAATGTGTCCTCAGTGGTACTTGCATGTATATTGTTTTAAAGTATGCACAGGGATGTGTTCTCTGCATCATACAAAATCAATCCAGCTTTTGGAATTTGGAGTATGGTATATAGTTATTTCTGAGGTTCTTTCTCCCTCATCAATATTATGCTGTGTGGACAAAGTAAGATCAAATACTAGGAGTGATGGTTCAATTTTATTTAACTTCCAGTTAAGTACAACAATCCAAATGAGTTCTGGTCGAAGGCAAAGGAAGCATGGAATAGAGAAAAGAGCAGAGCAAGAGAGAAATACATGTATAGCCTTGTGAAGAGTTACAGAGCATGAAACAATCACAAAATTATGGATTTATTTTGTTCATTCTTCATCACATGGTGTAATACGTGGACTAGGTTTAGTCATTATTAGGAAAAACAAGGCTGAAAATTAAATTTAGTGTTTTCAGCATAGATGGAATATATTATCTCAGCTGCCTAATTACATGTAAGTATGTTTGTGTGTGTGTATCTGTCTTTGTGAATTAATGATAGATGTGTTTTAAATTATCAACAAAATATATGATACGCATGAAGTCTACACTGTTTACTCACACATTAACTAAATCAATGGGTCATTAAAGGAAAAAAGTAGTTTTCATGCTTATATATTTCATACTTTGTGTCCCTCAAAGTATCTAGCACAGTGCCATTAATAAACTTTATGAAACTATGAGAAATAAATAAATGCATATTGTCCCCCTGTGAATGAAATGATGTGCCTTGAAGATAACTGTCTAGCATTCAAAATGAAATCTTTTAAAATATAAAATAGAGTGTTTTTTGTGAAGTGGCCTGTTAGCTATATGACTTTAACTTAAACATGACTACTATCACAGGAATAGCAAGAGATTCCTCTTTGTGTGCTTGGTTGGTAGGGACCAGCTTACCAATGTCTTTGTTTAAACTGCTTCAGTGATTAACACACAAAAAAGTATATAGATCAATTGGCAATGCCTGCCATGTACTCCATAGATCCATTAGCAATGCCTGCCATGTACTCCATAGATCCATTAGCAATGCCTGACATGTACTCCATAGATCCATTAGCAATGCCTGACATGTACTCCAGACATGGGTGTAGTGGCATGCATATTTGCTGACCCTGATCTAATTCATTTATAAAGTAGTTGCCTTCATAATATTTCACATTATAAAATGGGCTTCTTATGATAAAAAGGACATTATTGAAGAGAGAAACAATATAACAATTGAGCTAGAGGCAAGACTTGGAAAAAGGGAGATACAATTAGCCTTTGGGGACTGCTGGAAATGTTAGAACATCTGAGCAAAGGTCAATGCAAAAAATGAGTATGACTGTAACATATTACACATTGAGCATTAATATCAAATATAAGCAGGGCCCATCTACAAATAAATAGTTCTGCTGAGAGTACTTCTTTATCGCTTGGCTCTGTGCCCCCAAACTCTCATTACCCCAGTTTATCTCCACTTCTATGACTATTTTTCTCTCTCTTCATCTATATTTGTTCAAAAAAAGGTAATTAGTGATTGCTGCTTCCCTTCTTCTTTCTCTGTTCTTACGAAACCATTGCTGTTTTAATAATTTGAAAAAAAAAATACTCTGTTCTTCTCAACTATGTTTAGTGAGCTACAAATATTTGATAAGATCCTTCTAACTGTGGACCATTAAGACTCATCCTCACTGAGTTCACTTCCAAGTTGGGTTTTTAGAAATGCAGAGATTTAGTTAGACAATGTTCAAGTAAAATATTGTCAAGACACATTTTTGAAGCTATAAATGATACTTCAAGTATTTGGAAAAGCTTTAGTGTTAATCAATGACTGAAAACTGGCCTTGATAAATTGCTTAACCATTCTTACTAATTACACAATACATATCCATTGATGAATTTATGTTGCAGTTCCTTCCAGTACTTTAATTCATTCTTGTCTATTGTCTACTGTAGGCACTATCTCAAGAGGCATTTTCAAAAGTGCAGAGTACTCATTTGCCTCTTACAGAGAATCTATGTATGTGACATTGACCCAAGGTAGGTGTCCTAAAATTTTTGTAACAGATACATGAAATTTTGTCTACTCTTCAGAATAACTAAAAAGGAGAGACTTCACACTTGATGGCATTAAATGTAGAAAATTAAAGAAAATGATGCACAAAATTCATAAATTCAATAAGTTATCAAAACATGAGATCTGCTGATGCAAAAGGCAAGCTTTTATTTCAGAGAAACAATCTATAGACTGGGGAGACTCAGCCTCAGGTGCAAGCAAAAGTGCACTCCAGAGAACAAATGGAGGGTTTGATTTTTTTCAATAGAGAAATCTCCTGCTCTAGTTCCTATCAGGTTCGTTTTCAGAAATGTTGGATTCAAACTTGTTATAGCTGAGTCCTGATTGGTCAGGACAGCAGAGTCCTGATTGGGTAATTTTCAAGTCTGAAACCACAAATCCATTTTAATTAAAGATTTCCAGGTGATTGATTGGGAATCTTTAGTCCTTGGTCACAGGGGCTACTCCTGCTCAGGGTTGTAAAAGCAGAACGTTTGTCAAGGGCTGTATTTTCTTCCAAGAATACAGAGTGTGTGGCCACTTTCTTACCACACTGTGGCTGCCTGGTTCTGTTTTAAAATTTGAAGTGTCTCTCTTAGGCATAGAGTATCCATTTTGCCTAGATATTTTGGGTCTTTTTACAAATATATTATCATTTTAAAAAATGATATGTTTTTATTACTGTTCTCATTTTCAAGTAATCCGAAAGGTTTCTCTGAGAGTAATTTAATGAGCTCAAGCGGACTGAGTATTGGAAATAGCAATACATTTATTGTTCTTCTATGATTTACAAATCACTATCATCTAAAAATCTGTACAGGAAATAATATATTTTGTGTTTTTTAGGAACCACAGTAGAGATTTATTAAATTTGAGTGATGTATCCAAAGTAACACAATCAACAAGTCAAGAAATAAATACTAAAGTAAGCATGTCTCCATGTATTGTCATGCACTCTTGCTATTACACTGTGGTGCCTTCTATTCTTTTAAAGAATAAAAAGATCAAAAATTATTTTGCAATAATTGCCTTAATGCAAATCTTGTCCATTGATAACATCATATGAGTTGCCAGTATAAAGAATATTTTACATTGACTAAAACTGAATTAGGAACATTTCAAAGAGTAAATAGTTCTCTTCAAATCTGAATCAAATGTCAAAGGTTCATGACTTCCTTTAAATTGTTTTTGAAATGAAGAACCTTAAAATTTTTGAGTTTGTGTGCATTGTGTAACATTTACTTAAATCTTATAGTTTATATTTGTTTCAACTACAAAAAACAAATCAAAACAAACAACAAAAAAGAGTAGTAAGTATTTCATCATGGAGGAAATCATTGATAAAAGCCTGGTGTGTGTGAAGGTATAGTTTCACAGATTCAAATGTCATTTAAAAAAACTTCAAAAGAGAAAATTCGTTGAATTATATCGAGGAATTACTTTCAGACATAAGTCTTAATAACACAATTGGATTTTATTTGATAATAAAATGTGGATTTTAATATCATTCATTTTTTAAAGACATCTACTATTTCTCTAAGAACTTTATAGAACTAAAAAAAAAAAACAGTAGCATGACCATAACTTAAGAATAAACTAAAATTTAAGTAGATAAGCAAGCTAACATTGAAATAATTTATCTTTAGTACAATGGCCTTTCAATTCTTTGTAATGTTACATTTCAATCAGGAGAAAGCTTTTGAGACCATGGTCTCAAAACTATGATTATTAATTAAATAATATTTTATGTATTATTTACATTGCAGTACTTGGGTTACTATAAAACACAGAGGTAGAAATTGGTAAGGTTTATTCAATATCCTCAGTTTGCACATTTTCTTCCTTGGCGACTACTACTCATTAATGGCATACACAACGATATTAGATGATGAGAAGACACCTTGTCACAGGGTATTTTGCAACCCTAGGTTTTCAAGTCATCCTAGAACATTTTATTGCTGTTTTCAAGACACTAAAATCTAACCAAATGGGGTAAAAGAGGCTTTTCCGCATGTAGGTCTTTCTATGAAAAATTTCATTCCCAAATAAATGAGTAGATGTTTTTCTAAATGTATTTTTTAGCTTCTGAGCTCATGTTAGCTATCACTAGAGATTATTCCTGCAGGCAGACATAAGAAGCAGTGATATTCTGAGGCACAGTGCCATGGAATTCTGTCAACTCATGAAAGAAGATCTGGGATAATCTTTAATGGGAAAAGTTAAAATATTTGATCATTGTCATTTTACACATGGAACAACTAAAGCCTGAGTAGGTTAACATCATTGGCCAAATTTGGTTTTATACAAAGATACATGACCATCTCAAAAATGGTGAAAGAAAAATTGTTAAGTGTCTCAGTCCCTTGGATTGGTGGATGTTCTGTCAAAAATTAAACGTGATTGATGACTAAAGGCAAAACCTCTTTATATATTAATCTGAGACTAGGATCAATTATAAGACTTGTATCAACTTAACTCTTACTATAGCATCCTGTGCTTAGAAGGAATATAAACTTCTCAGTCAACTTTTCTGCATTCATTTCAGAGACTACTTTGTATTCCTGTTTCTTGCTTAGTTGTATTTCCATGGGGAGCATGACTACATAAAATGAAACACAAAGTAAGGTTTGCTTTTCTAGGAAGGAAGTACACATACTAGAAGATTGACTTGGGCTCATTTTGCTACCACTGATGTTGCCTTTTCTAATCCACTTTCCACAATTCTGATATCTGGAAAATACATGATTTACTTAGCGTGTGTATGAGATGGAGGTAGAAACAGGAAGACATAGATAATAATATTGCCTGCCACAAACAGTTCATGAAAATATCTTTTCAGTGGACAGTGATCCACATCAGTGTCAGAGACACATATAGAAATACATTTCAACATTGTCTTTGAAGCAAATATTGGGAATAATAATTTCATGTTTTCAGAGAAAGGGAGAATATAAACAAAAATTGCACAGAGTATTAACATTGTCAACAAGATGAATGTAATTGACTTGTCAATTAAAGGTACTTTGCATGGAAGATGCAAATATTTTACTCTTAAACTACTGTTTATTTTGTTCCTGTAGACCCATAGAGATTGGTTTGTGTATCTTCTTTAAAAATAGAGACCCTGCTCTCCTTTGTGATAAAATCTTTGAGATATATATATAAAATATATATGTATATATTTGTATATATTCATGTGTATATATATGCAACCTTTGAAATAAAAATTTTTGAAGTAGATATATATTTGTTTGTATATGTATAAATGTATTTGTACATATTTATGTGTATATATATACAACTTTTGAAATAAAAATCTTTGAATAGAAATATATATAAGTAGAAATATAAAAATAAAAATCTTATTCTGTACATACACACATATATACATTATATATATAATAACAAGAATATTTAGACTTTCATATAAAAGTTTCATAGAAGCCACCAAGTCAAATATAATTCAATTTAAAAATGAACTGGGTTTATTATAGATATTTGACAAATAGCTTATGTTGAATGTTTATTTTATGAAAGTTTCATATGATATATAGGTTTATTTTACTGGCAGTATATTTAATTTAGAAAAATATTAATGCGTATAGATTTTCCTGATCTATCACCATAGCTATATTGATTAGAAATAATCTAATTTATGGATTATTAAATTTAATTACATACTACAGAATCAAGGTTATCAACAGGTACTTGTCACCCAACTAGATGTATATGCAGTTCTTGCTAACTTCACGTCTGGCATAAACTGTTCTAAAAACTAAAATGATCCATTAGGTAGCAGCATGTCTTCTGAATACTCCAAGATCAAACTCATCTCAGTGATAATATTTCATTTACTTTTGAGTACAGGTTAGGAAAATGTTTCCACGTTAAACATTGTTAGTTTTAGCTTAAAAGTACAGAAACGTTTCCAGGTAATAAAACATGTTTACCAAGCTGCACTGCCTCAAGGCTACACCACCTACACCATACAGAGTTGATCAAATGAAATCATCATTCTTTACAACAGGCTTGTCAAAAAATGTTCACTGGAATATTGCTGTCAAGTTACCTGAAATAAAGTAGGCCGGAGTCATTGCACACAGCATTCTAGATTTCTACTCTGTGGTCACCCTATATCATTCTCCAAATTCCTGCCCCCGTGGAATTTACAAAAGCTAGGATCAAAGCAGATCCTGACAGCTGATCGGTGATATATCAGCCTCATTCATTTCATAAAATTGAATGTAGGTTACATTTTTACACAAGAGTAACAAGCATTTAAGAATTAGCCTTTGCAATGGAAGAGATATTACAATGCTGCTTTGATGACTTAACTAAAGGACTCTATGTTGCATTTTTATCTTAAACTTGAACCCACTCTTTCAGTCTAAGGCAGGTATTCACATAATGATAAATACAATTTTAATTAATAGAATAATTGTTTTAAAACTCCAGGCATTCAATTTCCAATTTTTTTTTAGAAAAACAGTTACTATTGTGAAACTTGTTTTTCTTCTATAGCTCATATGTAAGGAACTAGAATTATATAATTCTGGACTTATAGCTTGCTTTTTACTTTGCTTTGCTTTACATTTTTTCTTAATTCATCTTTTTTTTTGTCCTTTTTGCTTTCCTGCAAATTATACTTCTAATTTGCTCACGAAAATTTTCCCACTGAATTAATAATAGTGTATCTATTAAAAAATAAACAATCTCATATAAATCAGATTGTCAAGAGTTTTAGATGTGTGCTGCTGACACAGTCCTATATCCTTTCTTTGCTGCATTACTTTTTAGTTGGAAAGATGATATGTTGGCCAATAAAGTCATTTGAAATGCAGTACTGTATCTGAATTTCTTATTTTATCTAAAATTCTATGAAAATAAAAGGTATTAAAATAAGACAAACAAGTGAAAAATGAATTATTTTCCTTCTAGGTAAAAATAGATAAGCATATGTTTTAACTGTTAGCTATTTAAAATATATGTACCAAATCAGAAGCAGGTTCCATATAGAGTTCTCCACCTACTAAACAGTCTATTTTGTATGGTGGTCAGCATATACGGAAAGTCATAAGTCATAACTATGAAAATACCACTTATTCTCATTGCATGAAGTGGTTAAGTTGAAACTGTCCTAAAATGCCACATTTCCCCACTGCTGTTGATTCAGTAGCATTCAAAAGACTAGTAGTTTTTTTAAAGTGAGAAGAGGATCTTAATATCCATCTTGAATGCAAAAGCCTATGAATTATGAAATTAAATGATTCAATAAACAATTCTTAAAGAAATCTAAGAGAACATATTGAGGATTCATGCATCTTTAAGAATATAAAAATACTGAACTATAGGGATATTGTTATATAAAACAGTTTATATCACAATTTATAATCCAATTGCTATTATTATGTGAGTTTTGCTAACTCTGGAGATCCTCTGCTCTTCACCAAGCACTTAGATATGCTATGAACTGTGATTGTTGTTAGCAGCTATTCTCTTTCCCTGGTTCCACATACAACCATGTTAAAATTTCCTAAGTCTCACATTTAGGAGAACATTGCAAGAGAAAATTTGCATTACCTTGATCTCATCTTAGATATTTGATTTTCTTACAGTGCATCAAATAAAATTTGACCTAGGAAAACATATACCAATATATACAGTAGGTATCATGTACTTTTAGAAAACCATAAAAATATTGGCAAGAGTTCTCATTCACTTTATGGGGGCAAGCGTGAGGTTCTAATTTCTCATTTGTTTTCAATTCATTTTTAATTGTCAGTTACTAGGTCCTGTTTGGATAACTCAATGTTTCTCAGTTTGATGCAACGTGCAGCTTTTCCTTTCTGAACTCATATGTGGAGGCTAATGTAGACTTGCCTGGCAAATATTTGGTGCCTTGAGTCACTCTTTAAATAAACATGGGCATACATTGAAGACATTGTGGATTTGATTCCAGATCATCACAATAAAGTGAGTATTGCAATAAAGCACATCACATTAATTTTTCAGTTTCTCAGTGCGTATAAAAGTTATGTTTACACTATACTGTAGTCTACTTAAGAACGTAGTAAGTAGCCTTATGTCAAAAATAAAAAAGTACACATCTTAATTTTAAAAATAATGTGCTGCTAAGAAATATTAACAATTATCTAAGCCTTTAGTGAGTCATAATCTTTGTGCTGGTGAAGAGTCTTTCCTTGATGTTGATGCTGCTGACGGATCACTGTGGTGGTTGCTGAAAGTTAGGGCGGCTTTGACAGTTTCTTAAAATAACACAACAATGAACTTGGCCGTGTCAATTGACTCTTGACATGAAAAACTTCGTGAAAGTTTTCTTTTCTTTTCTTTTTTTTTTTTTTTTTTTGAGCAATGGAATGTTGTTTGATGGCATTTTACACACTGAAGAGCTTCTTTCAAAATTGGGATCAATCCTCTCAAAATCTGCCACTACCTTATCAACTAAGTTTATGTAATATTTTAAATCCTCTGTTGTCATTTCAACAATGTTCAAGCTATCTTTACCAGGAATAGATTCCATCTCAATAAACCACTTCCTTTTGTTCATCCATCAGAAACAACTCCTCATCCATTCAAGTTTTAGCGTAAGATTGCAGCAACTCAGTCTCATCGTTAGTTTCCACTTTTCATTCTAGTCCTCCCACTATTTCTAACATATATATAGTTCCTTCACTGAACTCTTAAATTCCTCAAAACCATCCATGAGGGTTGGATCAACTTCTTTCAAACTCCTTCTGTTAATGCTGATATTTTAACCTCTTCCCATGAATTGTGTATATTCTCTCTTTTTTTTTTTTTTTTTTTTTGTGGAGTCTCGCTCTGTTGCCCAGGCTGGAGTGCAGTGGCACAATCTTGGCTCATTGCAACCTCCACTTCCTGGGTTCAAGCGAGTCTCCTGCCTCAGCCTCCCAAGTAGCTGGGACTACAGGTGTCTGCCACCACGCGCAGCCAATTTTTGTATGTTTAACAGAGAGAGAGTTTCACCATGTTGGCCATGCTGGTCTCGAACTCCTGACCTCAGGAGATCCACCCACCTCAACCTCCCAAAGTGCTGGGATTACAGGTGTAAGCCACTGCACCCAGCTGAACTGTGTATATTCTTAAAGGAATATAGAATAATGAGTACTTTCCAGAAGGTTTTCAATTTGCTTTATTCAGATCCACCAATGGAATCGCTATCTATGACAGCCATGGCCTTATAAAATGTATTTCTTAAATAAGACTTTAAAGTTGAATTTACTCCTTGACCCATGGACTGTAGAATGGATGTTGTGTAAGTAGGCATGAAAATATTAATCTTGTACATTTCCTTTGGTGCTCTTATGATGACCAGGTACATTTTCAATAAGCAGTAATATTTTGAAAGCAATCTTTTGTTTTGTTTTGTTTTTAACTGAGCAGGAGGTCTCAACAGTTTGCTGAAAATAGTTAGTAAACCATGCTGTAAACAGAGGTGCTGTTGTCTATTTATGGAGCACAGGCAGAGTAGATTTAGAATAATTCTTAAGGGCCCTGGCATTTTGGAAATGGTAAATGCACCTTACCTTCAATTTAATGTCATCAACTGCATTAGTCCCTAGCAAGAGAGCCAGCCTGTCTTTCAAAGCTTTGAACCCAGGTATTGTCTTCTCCTCTGTATCTGTGAAAGTCCTGGATGACATCTTCTTCCAATAGAAGACTGTTTCGTCTGCATGAAAAATCTGTTGTTTCATATATTCATGTTCATCATTGAAATTAGATAGATTTTCTAAATAACTACTTGCTGTAGCTTCTACATCCACCCTTGCTGCTTCATCTTGTACATTTATGTTATAACGATGGCATCTTTCCTTAAACCTCATGAACTGACCTCTGCTAGCTGCCAGCTGTTCTTCTGCAGCTTTCTCACCAATCACAGCCTCCAAAGAACTGAAGAGAGTTAGGGCCTTGCTCCAGATTTGGCTTTGGCTTAAGGGAATGTTGCGACTGATTTGATCTTCTATCCAGACTAGTAAAACTTTCTCCATAAGAGCAAAAAGCCTGTTTTATAGTCATATCATTCATGTGTTCACTGAGAAACACTTATAATTTCCTTCAGTAACTTTTGCTTTGCATTCACAACTTGGCTAACCGATTGGCACAAGAGGCCTAGCTTTCAGCCTGTACTGGCTTTAGATATGCCTTTCTCACTAGCCTTAATCATCTCTAGGTTTTTATTTACAATTAGAGACGTGTAACTCTTCCTTTCACTGGAAGACTAGGGGTCATTTTAGGGTTATTAATTGGCTTAATTTCAATATTGTTAAAAAACGCAATGTCTGCAAAGCACAGTAAAGTGAAGCATAAGAAAACAAATTATGCCTGTAGAACCTTCTTTAAAGCCTCTCACAATCAATGGTAAGGAATCACAGTTTAAAAATATATTTCCTACTAATCTCTTGATATTACTCCAAATGACAAATACAAATCACACATTCTTAATTTCCAAACAAAATAGGTAAGTAATGGAATTTTTTGGTTCAGGCTAGCTCTATTGTTCTTTCTCCTCCCCTTTCAGGCTTTATGATTTTAATCATTCTCAGTTTGATTGAGAGGTGTGTTTTCTACTTATTGCTCAAATAAAATTCTCATCATTGTACATGAAATTTTTTCAAGTTTTAATTAGGTAAAAGATTCAAATCATAGTTATATTATGAGGTAAGGCAATTTCATTATTTACTTCCCCCAATCTCCCCTAGGACAGGAGAAAAAATATATAAAAAGTTAGAACGTAAAATAAACTCATAAAATCTCTTATTCATAAATTTTCAAAGACTACACACTTTTATTAAGAATGTATAGTTTTCTGAGCTTATTTATATAGTGTCAGAGATTATAATGTTGTGATGATATTGTAAATATTAACTGACCAGTAGAATATGTTTTTGTTGAAAACAAAAAATCTTTACTCTATTAGAAAATAGATTATATGGCCTTTTAATATGCCTTTTGCTTTTGGACACATTTTCCTTTCACTTGTTGCATTACCAGTGTTCTTATTAAATGCAAAATAAAATCAGTAAAGCTACACTTTAGTGATAAAGTTTAAAATTTAATTTTCAGTAGGCTATATGTGTTTATTATTGAATAATTCTATGCATCTGCCAATCTATCATGTGGTCTATGCGAGACATTTACGATCACGTTATAAAGATAAAAGAGCATACAAAAAGAACGCTCGTAGTCAACACAGTGCTCATTATAGGAATTTATATTTGTATCCAAAATTGGTAAGTTCAAGATGGGTAGAGAGACTGGAGAAATCTTCATAGATGAATTAAACCTTGCTGTCGTAAAAGTAGGAAACACTTGCTAAATATTTATTAACATAAAATGAGGCACAATCTTGTTAAATCTCTTACCTAGATCATTGCAGTAACTTCAAAATGATCTCCCTGACCATTTTAATCTCCTGTTCATCCTCTGCACTACTGGCATCAGAGATCAAAATTGACCAGCCCATTTCCAGTTTTAAGTACTCTTGTTTTCTGTCTGCAGAATATAAAATAGAATCCAATGTCTTCAGTGAAAATCATAAAGAACATTTAAGTCTTACTCCTGGCTAAATTTTTAGTTCTGTTTACTTGCAATTCCCCACTATCGAGACCATTTCACATAGCAGCAGCTCAGATAGCATCTCCACTGAAAAATCTTGGTTGTCTCCACAAGCTTGAATCTATGACTCTGTTCAGTATTTCTAAACTTTTGGGTAAGACCAATATTATATAACCTAATTTATTATATTCTAGTATATGCACATATGTATATTGCTTCTTGATTTCATTGTCTTCTTGATTTCAAGACCAGCAGTGGTACAATGAGACTGATAAAATATTTGCCTTTCTATTACTCCAGGATTAGTCCTCATTTGCTAACATCTTAATATCTTCTGGTAATGGCCTTGTGGGTGGGAAGAAGAGGCTCTCTAAACCTGGGTCAAGTTGAGGCTGAGAGAAATGAAAATAGATACATAAGAAAAAGGAAAGTACTACACCTTCATATCGTTTACTTTCAACTTTGCCTGTTCTCATATCCAATATGTAGATTTTGAAAAGCTGTGAGAAGTAATCTATTTTTAAAATTCATAAAATACATACTTTATTCACAAATTTGCTGTTTTAAAATAGCAATTGAGTATAACGTTCTGTAACTATTTTATTTTAAAGACTTTCAAATAGCCCTCAAATCTTCAAGCAAAATTAATGATTAATATAATTTTGGAACATAAGGTTTTAAAGATAAAATATTTGTTAAGAAATAACTCCTTGTATGAGACTTCCCAATAAAGAATTGAAAGTATAAAGCCTGACCTTAAAACTATTTTCTGTTATCAAGGTCTATGTAACTAATTCTTCTTCCAGAAATAAAACAGGGAACAGCCAACTAAAAATCAATTCACCACGTCTGAAGCTGCCAGATTCAGAACAAGCAAGAGCAGACATAATATGATTATGAAGACTCAGAGCATTCAGGACACACAACTGAATCCCACGTAAATTGCCAGCCAAAGGGAGATGTTGCTGGATGCCCTGCTATCAGGGATTTAGAACGATCAAGCTTTTCGATATATGTTTCCAAGGTGAGGTAGATATCATGTTCAAAAATTAGGCTGTTATGGTCACAAATTCTGCCAAAACTTTAGCTCATTACCTCTAAACAAGTGTTCAATAATTGCAACATTAGTATTGTTCAGTATTTAGCGTATTAAAGCATTTGCCACCCTTGTGAAGATTTTACTGACAAAAGACCTATTTGAAATAATCTCTATTTTATTGTAGATAAAAGTGAGACATGAAAGGAAATGCTTTTTATCACACGATGCCACGTATTAGCGTCAGAAAGTACCTGAATGATTAATTTAATACTATTTGTGGTGGCATATAATAATAAACCTAAAAAAATCAAGACAAGAGAATTGACAGAGTTTTTCTTTGATTTATGGATGTCTAAACATAAAGTTTTACGTGTATAGATGTGAAATCACATTTAGAGTGCATACACACATACATACACAATTATTACATATCTACTCAGAAATACTTTATTGTAGAAAAATATTCTATTAAATCAGGAAAATGAGCATTATTATTTACACATGGATAACATAGCTAACATGCATTTCCATATCTATACAGCAGGTATAAGGTGGAGCATAAGTTTTTAAGAATTCAACGTCTCCACAACAAAGACAACATAAGGAGCAAAACAGGACCATTGACCCAGTAGCCTCATATCCAATGCCAACAGGACAGAAAACTTTCCTTATACCAGACACCATCACCGCTTTATGGAGCTGAATACTGAACTGGTTGAATAATTGTCCAAAATGATATTTTTGAATAATGAAAGTGAATTGGGTATTAGGTGGCAATTTTTTCAGGCATACAAATGGTGGCTGAAATTTATTAATATACTATTAAAATAGAACATTATTTTCCTGTTGATATTTAATTATTTTCATCACCTGTATTCCTGTACATATATATGTATATATTCATTTTAATAGGCAATGCTACCTTTAAACATACAAAAGGCCACATTTTTGCTGTTTTTTAAAAAATATTTTGAAATCTTTATTTATTTTATTTTATTATTATACTTTAAGTTCTAGGGTACATGTGCATAACGTGCAGGTCTGTTACATATGGATACTTGTGCCATGTTGGTGTGCTGCACCCATCAACTCGTCAGCACCCATCAACTAGTCATTTACATCAGGGATAACTCCCAATGCAATCCCTCCCCACTCCCCCCTCCCCATGATAGGCCCCGGTGTGATGTCCCCCTTCCCGAGTCCAAGTGATCTCGTTGTTCAGTTCCCACCTAGGAGTGAGAACATGCGGTGTTTGGTTTTCTATTCTTGCCATAGTTTGCTGAGAATGATGGTTTCCAGCTGCATCCATGTCCCTACAAAGGACACAAACTCATCCTTTTTTATGGCTGCATAGTATTCCATGGTGTATATGTGCCACATTTTCTTAATCCAGTCTGTCACTGATGGACATTTGGGTTGATTCCAAGTCTTTGCTATTGTGAATAGTGCCGCAATGAACATACGTGTGCATATGTCTTTATAGCATCATGATTTATAATCCTTTGGGTATATATCCAGTAATGGGATGGCAGGGTCATATGGTACTTCTAGTTCTAGATCCTTGAGGAATCACCATACTGTTTTCCATAATGGTTGAACTAGTTTGCAATCCCACCAACAGTGTAAAAGTGTTCCTATTTTTCCACATCTTCTCCAGCACCTGTTGTTTCCTGATTTTTTAATGATTGCCATTCTAACTGGTGTGAGATGGTATCTCATTGTGGTTTTGATTTGCATTTCTCTGATGGCCAGCGATGACGAGCATTTTTTCATGTGTCTGTTGGCTGTATGAATGTCTTCTTTTGAGAAATGTCTGTTCATATCCTTTGCCCACTTTTTGATGGGGTTGTTTGTTTTTTTCTTGTAAATTTGTTTGAGTTCTTTGTAGGTTCTGGATATTAGCCCTTTGTCAGATGAGTAGATTGCAAAAATTTTCTCCCATTCTGTAGGTTGCCTGTTCACTCTGATGGTAGTTTCTTTTGCTGTGCAGAAGCTCTTTAGTTTAATTAGATCCCATTTGTCAATTTTGTTTTGGTTGCCGTTGCTTTTGGTGTTTTAGACATGAAGTCCTTGCCCATGCCTATGCCCTGAATGGTATTACCTAGGTTTTCTTCTAGGGTTTTTATGGTATTAGGTCTAACATTTAAGTCTCTAATCCATCTTGAATTAATTTTCATATAAGGAGTAAGGAAAGGATCCAGTTTCAGCTTTCTACTTATGGAAATAGCCACATTTTTATCCCAAAGATGAATTTGCCATGTCAGTGTACAGCTTCATCTTTGTCTCATGTTTTCTGTGCTACATAGATAGAAAGGTTGTATCTGTCTCTGTTTTTTAGAAGAAAAAAAAACAATTTTTTTTTTCTATGATTGGGTTCAATGAGAAAAATGCCCATTGGTTTTGCAGATATCACTAAACACTGTGGCACTCCCTGCAAATCACTCTTATATATCTTCCTCCAGGTAACCACCTGGCATTGTGCTATTAAGTCACTTAAAGTCACTGTGAAACAGGATATAATTTCACTCACAGTATTTCCAAACCATGGAATAATGAAATATGTTAATAATAGGGCTGTTCTGTGTCACCATTCATGATTTCTTAACTTTCATGTTGGTATTAGCAAAAGGTACAATTACCTCTGGAAAAGTATCATCTTGATTTATCACTACATCATCTTCAAAATGACAGTATTGTGATTTGGAAGAATCTCCTAACTAGCAGGGAAGAAAGTGGACCATCATAATCCATGACATTGAAAAATTCTCATTTTTGTTTTCGGAGTCAAAATTATTGGTTGCTTTGCTTTTGAATTTTCGGTTATGAATCCCTTGCTAGATGAATAGTTTGCAAATATTTTTTCCTCGTCTGAGTCGTCTCTTCAGTTTGTTGATTATTTTCTTTGCTGTACAGAAGCTTTTAGATTAATATTATCCCATCTATTTTTTCTTTTGTTGCCTGTGGTTCTGAGGTTTTATCAAAAACAAAAACAAAAACAAAGCAAACAAACAAAAATCACTTTGCATAGACCAATGTCCTATAGTATTTTCCAATGTTTTTATTTTCTAGTAGTTTCATAATATTAGGTCCTACATTTAAGTCTTTACTCTATTTTGAGTTGATTTTTGTGTATGATGAAAAGTAGGGAGATCTGATTGCATTCTTTTGCATGTAGATATCCAGTGCTAACAGTACCGTTTATTAAAGAGACTGCTTTTTCTCCACCATATGTTCTTGGTGACTTTGTCGAAAATGAGTTGACTGGAAGTACATGGATCTTTTTTGGGGTTCTCTACCCTGTTTTATTAGTCTATTGTCTGTTTTCAAGCCAGTACCATGCAGTTTTAGATACTATAACTTTGTAGTATAATTTGAAATCAGAATAGTGTGATGCCCCTACGTTTGCTGGTTTTACTTAGGATTGCTTAGCTCTTAGGGTGTTTTCTGATTTTAGATACATTTTAGGATTTTTTTTTCTATTTCTGTGAAGAGTTTCATTGGATTTTAATAGCTAGTGCATCGAATCTGTAGAGAGCTTTGGGTAGTACCAATGTTTAAACAATATTAATTTTTCCAATTAATGAGAATGCAGTAGTTTTTCATTTTTTTCTCTTAGATTTTTTTCATCAGTGTTTTACAATTTTTTAATATACAGATCATTTATTTCTTTGGTTAAATTTATTTCTATGTATTTTTGTAGCTATTATAAATTAAATTGATTTTTTTATTTCTTCTTCGGATACTGTTAATGTATAAAAATGCTACTGAATTTCGTATGTTAATTTTGTACTTTGCAATGTTAGGAAGTTCATTTATTATAAGTTTCTGGTGGAGTCCTTAGGTATTTTTAAATATAAGATGAAGTTATCTGTAAAGATAATTTGAATTCTTCCCTTTGATTTTGGATTTTCTTAAATTTTTTCTTTTGCCTAATTTGTCTGGACAGAAATTTCAACACTATGTTGAAAGAAAGTTGTGAAATTGGACATGTATGTCTCACTCCAGATCTTAGTGGAAAAGTTTTCAATATTTTCCATTCAGTAGAATATTAGCTGTGAGATTGTTGTATATGGCCTTTATCATGTTGAGGTGCACCATTTCTATACCAAGTTCGTTGGGAGTTTTTATTTTAAAGAAATGTTGATTTTTATCAAATGCTGTTTTAGCATCTATTAAAGTAATTCTATATTTTTTGTTTTTAACTCTGTGAATGTGATATATTATGTTCATTGATTTGCATATGTTGAAGCATCCTTGCATCCCTTAGATGGATCCCACTTGATCACAGTGAATGATCTTTTGAATGCATTGTTGAAATTGGTTCGCTAGTATTTTGTTGAGTACTTTCACAACTATGTTTATTTTGTTGAGTTCTTTCACAACTGTGTTTGTTTATTGTTGTTGTGCCTTTATCCTGATTTGGTATCAGGGTAATGATTGATTCACAGAATGAATTTGGAAGTATTTCCACCCCTTCAATTTTTTGAAATAGTTTGAATATAACTGACATTAGGTCTTCTTTAAATGTTTGTTAAAATTCATTAGTGAATCAATCAGATCCTAAACTTTTCTTTGATATAAAATTTTTCTTCGTTTTTCAGTCTTGTTACTTTTATTGGTATTTTCAGGTCTTCTATTTCTTTATTGTTCAATCTTTATAGGTTGTTTGTGTTCAGGAATGTATTCATATCTTCTAGGTTTTCAAAATGGTTGACATACAATTGATCATAATAAAATGTAACAATCTTTTGTATTTGTGTGTTAATTATAACGTGTGCTTTTTCATCCGATTTTTTATGAGTCTTTTCTTCTTAGTCTAGCTAAAGATATGCCAATTTTTAATTTTTTCATAAACCCTCTTTTTGTTTTATCATTCTTATCTTTTATTTAATCTTAATTGTATTTACTTATGCTCTAATATTCATAATTTATTTCCATATATTAATTTGGGGTTTGGTTTGTTCTTGCATTTCTAGTTTCTTGAGGTGCAATGTTAGGCTGTTTCTTTGGAGGCTTTCTTTTTCTCTTTTGATGTAGCATATAATCCTATAACTTTTTTAGTACTTCTTTTTCTATATCCCATAAGTTCTACTATGTTGTGTTTTCATTTTCATGTTTCAATAATTTTTTAACTTTCCTTCTTAATTTAGTCATTGATCCATTGGTTGTTCAGAAGCATACTGTTTAATTTTCATGCATTTCTACAGTTTCATGTTTCTTTTGTTATTAATTTCTAGTTTTATTCTAATATATTCAGAAAAAAATATTTGATATACTTTTGATTTTTTTTAATTTGTTGAGACTTATTTTGTGTCTGACATACGGTCTATCCCAGGGTTTCCCACCCCCATTTGGTACTGGTACCTGAGACTGGTGCTAGTCCGTGGTCTGTTAGGAACTGGGTCGCACAACAGGAGGTGAGCGATTGGTGAGTGAGTGAATCTTTATCTGTATTTACAGCTGCTCCCCATTGCTCACATTACTGCCTAAGCTGTGTCTCCTGTCGGATCAGAGGCAGTATTAGATTCTCATAGGAGCACAAGCCCTATTGTGAAATGTGCATGCAAAGAATCTATCTTGAGTGCTCCTTGTGAGAATCTAATGTCTGATGATCTATCACTGTCTTCCGCCAACCCCACATGAGACCATCTAGTTGAATAAAAACAAGCTTAGAGCTCCAATTGATTCTACATTGTGGTGAGTCGTATAATCATTTAATTACATATTAAAATATAATAATAATATAAATAAAGTGCACAATAAACGTAATGCACTTGAATCATCCTGAAACCATCTCACCCCCAACTCCTGGGTCTGTGGAAAAATTGTCTTCCACACAACCAGTCCCTGGTGTCAAAACGTTTGGGGACAGCTGCTCTATCCTAGAGTATGTTCCATGTGCTAATGTTAATAAAATATTAGATAAGTATCTGTTAGGTCTATTTGTTCTAGGGTATAGTTTAACTCCAGTGATTGTCAATTTTCTGCCTGCATTAGCTATCCATTGCTGAAAGTACAGTGTTGAAGTCACACACGATTATTGTATTGAAATCTACCTCTTCCTTTATATCAACTGGCACCTGCTCATGGGAAGAAGGCTGCTTCGCGTGTCTTATTGGCTCAGATGGGTATGCATCATCTAGCAGGGCGGGCCCTGGACAAGCAGGGTAGTTTCCTGACTTCAGTAGGAGAGTTCATAGATAAGACTGGCTCCTATTAGTATATGCTATGGGATGGAGGCTGGTGTGTCTGTCGCATTTACTCCGACGGGCATGTGTTTCCCAGGAGGTCTCTGCACAGACAGGATAGTTTCTCAACTACAGCAGGGAGACTGGATCTGAGACTGAGTCTCCTCAGGATCTGCTGTGGGCAAAAGGCTGGAGAGCCTGGTGTTTACTCAGAGGGCTGTACATCACACAGCACGTTCCTGCAGAGGTAGGAGAGTTCCCTGACTGCAGTGAAAGGGGCAGGTTTTGAGATAGAGCCTCCTCAGAATTTGCTGTGGGATGGTGGCTGAAGAGCTTGATCTTTTTGGTTCAGAGTGGCACCTGTCTCCCCAGAGACTGCTGCACAGATGAGATAGTTCCCTGACTGCTGAAGCAGGAGGGGCTGGAGCTGAGACAGAGCCTTCCCAGGATCTATTGTGGGCTATGGGTTGGAGGCTGGATAGTCCATCTCATTGGCTCAGACAGACAGACAGACATCTCCCAATAGGTCTCTGCACAAATGGGATAGTTCCCCAACTGCGGTGGTAGAGGATGGAGCTGAGTCTAGCCCCTGCAGGATCTGCAGGATCTGCTGTGGGGCTGAGGCTGAAAAGCTCATCTCATTGGCCTGGACAGGTATGTGTCTCCTGTCAGTTTCCAGCATAGATAAGATAGTTCCCTGACTGCAGCAAGAAGTGAGAGAGCCGAGACTGGGCTCCCTTGAGATCTGCTGTGAAATGGAGGTTGACAAATCGACCTGCGATGCCTAGACTTTGAGGCTGGGAGACGTGATAGTCTCCCTGTGGGTCCTTGTACAAACAGCAGCTCTGAGTTGAAACCTTAGCTGAGGAGGGCTGGAGTAGAACCACAGGGCAAGTTTCAGCCTCGCTGCTGAGGCCAATGTCGGCAGGCAGAGGAGCCTTTCCACCAAGACACTAGTGTGCACAATTAGTTTTGGACCCCTTAGCAGATAGTTTTGCTTGCCAACTCAAGGCCAAATGAGGCTATAGCCAAGCTGCTTGGGGAACTGGGCCATTTCTGGGCTTGAACTTGGAAGCAAGCCCAGTGGATTGCTCTGGGAGTGCAGACTAAACCCAGGAACAACGACCTCGGTGTTGTCTACTCTCAAAACAATAGTCCTAGGTCCTGGGCTCCACAAGAGTTTCATAACCTCCTATTTGAATCCTGAGGCTCCTATAGAGAGGCTTTTGACTGTGGATGGTTATAGAATTTTTGTTGTTGTGGGGAGATATGGGTGGGCTATCTTCTATTCTACCATCTTGATGATGTCACTTTAGTGTTTAATTTTGATGAATAATATTTAGTAAATTTTTTAATGGATCATAATTTCAGCATCAGAATTATTTTTACTGTAAATGTGGATATGTTCTGTTTTATAACATTGTATTTGAAATCAATTAGACTTACTTAAATTGAAAATAAGTAAACAGCTACTTATAAGTACATTTTTGAGCCTATTTGAGAATATTGCCTTGATATAAAGAATTGATGGAATTATCCTAATTATTTCTTAGTGTTTTGTCAGGATTATAGTAGAAAAATGAATGGTAGGGAAGCCTAACTGGTGTTTTGAATAAAAAACACGGTACTGCACATTGCTGTGTCCTGCCAGTTTATGTCAAGTGTGGGAAAAATAAAGAACTCTTTATTTAAATATATGTTTATTCACTTATCAGTGTATTAAAATATTAATTAAGGGATTATTGTGTGAAGATAATATGCTAGCTGTTGATAATTAAACAAAAAACAAATCAGACTTGAAAAAGTGATAACATCTTTATAGGAAAGGGCCACATATATTGAGAGAATAACAAAGATATTCAGATTGAGATTTTGAGCTAAAAAAATAATTTTTCTGCGTAAGTATTACTTGACCTAAGACTTAATGAATAAGTAAGAGTTAGCCATTTATAGATTGGTGAAATGATAATGGGACAATAACTTCAGATACAGAAAGCATCATGTGTAATATTCTTCCTGGGAAAAAGCATAACACATAGGCAATTGATGTGAGACCAGAAGGACTGAAGTACAGAGCAGGACAAAAGATGTAACATGTGAAGTGGAAGTAAAGGCAAACCAGATTGTGCAAAACCTGCTGGCCATCTAAACAATACTTAAACTATGTGACAGAATATGGATGCTTGAAACTTTCTTGTGTCCAATCTTTCCAAGAAAGGTAGGTCCACTGTATGACATTCTTCTAGGAGAAAGGACACAGGACGCAAATTCAGGGCTAAATGTGTAATTAAGCTCTTTAACTTCCATCGTTAGTGGATGGTCACCCACAACGGCCACACTCATTACTGAACATGGAAATGCTATACTGGAACGTATGAAGGGACATCTGAGAGCAAAGTAGATGAAGCTGTACAGGGAATCAGATAGTTGATGGGCATAGCTGAGCCACAGATCCAGGGCCATGTAAGAACCACACATGCCTTTGAGCATTAACAATATGGAAACTATGTTGTTTCGTGGTTCAGCCAGATTGATGAGTGGGATACATTTGCTAAGCTGAAAGTCAGTAAATTAGCTTTGAGTGGGATCACTTCTATTGAATTTTCTATATGAATTCAAAAACTACAAGGCCATGAGGAGATGATGGCTCTGAAACCAAGGAATCTGTTGACCTACTAATGCTTCCAAAACCTGACAACTGCCCATCCTTTCCTCACATAATGGCCTGGTCATGAGAGTAGTGAGTACAACAGTGGAGTGAGGGGATGGCATGAAGTAGGGCATTTTACCTTTTCCAAGTGTGATGTTGAGGATCAGTATATTATTTCATTCCAAACTTAATTTTTCACTTGCCAGGCATAGTAAATTAGTGTTTCCCTAATATCTTCTCTCCTCTACACAAAAAGTAGATATTTTAGAATAACTAAGAAAGCTTTATAAATGGGATATGTGGGAGTATATTCAAATAAACAGGCTGAAAGATCACAGGACCTTCAAAATAAATGTCTTAAAGGTGTAGGAGAAAGTGGAAAAAATGGAGTGTTAATTCTCTAAGAAGACAAGACAGGATGCAGTACAAAGCACATGTGAAAAAATTCGCCTCCAGTACAGAGAAAGACACTTTCTACTTCTTAAAAGACAGAAAGAAAAAAATAAAGACTGGGGCATATGGCTGTAGGTTTCTAGAGTTGCCGGTGGGGAGATGAAGGAGTTCCCATCTGATAGTTTCTATTTTTTACGATGAATTCCGTGGCAATATCATCAGGTGAACATGTGTGTTGTGGGAGTTAGAACGGCCTAAGATGTTTGAGAACAAAAAGAAAAATGTATAATGGCGAAGTCTTCAGGGAATACGAAGGAGGAGTCAGACAGGACTGAAGTCTCCCTAACCATTTTTCAAGAAATCGTCAGCACTAAAGCTATCTTTTGTAGGGGAGGTTCAAGTTATGGCTCGTGAGAGTACAAATTTATATAATGGGTTTAATCATTCCAAAATAAAACATGGATATCAGATACAGCATAGTAGACTGGGCCAGAAGAGAACGTTTGTAACGAGTCTCCACCAGGTACTGGCTGCACAATTTAGACACCTTATATAACCTCTAAGTTTAAAATTTTCAACGTAAAACTTTACAATAATAACAAATCTCATATACCTGATTTATTGAAGGACTTAGCATGTGTGAAGCACTTATTACAAAACCTGGCACATGTTTAGTCTTCATTGATGGTACTGATGAGGGTACTAGTAGAGACAGTTATTACTGTTTCAGACCCCCTTGATTGAGAGAGACACTAAGAGCAGAATATATCATAATCTGTTTCCCAGCTCACTTTTTTTTTTTCAGGCAAATTTTTTCTACACCATCTGCTTACTTTCCTGCTCTCTACATATGCTCCTTCATTTCAACTTTGTCTGTTATACTCCAGCCTGGCTGAACTATTTACAGTATTCAAAAAAATGTCATGTCACCTTACACATATGCACATTTGCACAGTTTTCTTGCTGCCTGGAAACACAACCAGTTCAACTAGTACTCCCACCAAAACACACATATATGAACATCTCACTCCTCTTTTGCCAGTGGAGAACTTATCCTTTAAAATTCAACTCAGACACAGGTTAGGAGCTGAGCTGAATTTCACGAACACCGGTTTGTGGCCATTCCTCTGTCCCTTCCTCCAATGGAATCATATAATATTCTGTGTCATATCAATTGATGATGAGCTTCCTGGGAGAGAATGGGCAGCTTCTCTTTTACATTAAGTATCATACACAGATACTCACCCACAAAAGGCTTCATACATAGTCATTCCATTTAAGGACAGCACCTCTGAAAGCAGAGACAAATCCACACACCCTGTAAACCAGATCTCAGAGACAGAACAGCCTGTACATGATCAATGTGGGAATAAAAGGGCTGGAGTTTTTCCAAGTTATTAAAATCCTACCAACTGCACTATCAACAGTAACAGTGGCAGCACAGAGATCCAAGGTGGTGCCAGGTTTGTTGAGAAGAAGAATCAATAGTTATGAAGGAGAATAAACTACACCACACAGGTGAAGTTAGTGAACAGGTGAAGGCAGGAAATAGTAAAGCTTTCCAAGAGAAAAAAAAAAAAAAAAAAAAAGCCTCAGATCCAGAAATTCTTAACATCCAAATAAAATGAACGATGAAACAATCCAAAGTTTCCTTTGGAAAGACAGTGATTAGAGCAGCCTCAGACTCTCCTTCCATGTTAGGAAATATCATAAGACGGGCACATAAAAAGCCAACGTGGCTTTTTGTGCTACTTTTTACTTTTGGGTAATTTTGCATGTTTGCAAATTCTGTTTTGTAACTAGCATTTTATCTGTGTTCTCTTTGGGATTTGAGAGGCTTTCTTTAGTGTATTCATTTACTTGTTTTGTGCTAGACTTAAGCCGCAAATGTTTGGGGTGTAGTTAACCTGAAGGTGGTTATTAGATTTTCCTTTACTTAGAAAAGAATGTTGCCTAAGACCACTCTATACATTTGTCCATTTTAACAAACGCACTATCACTTTAATGATTCAATGCAATGTGTTTCTTTTGTGCAAAATATGGATTTGCAGAGAAAAAGAGAGAGACAAATTAAGTAGACAAAAAGTTTTTTCTCATCTTCTACTGTATTTTATAGCAAAAATACAGTAAGGATATGACAGTTTGGACATTGTTTGATGTATGGATAAAGAAGTCCATATTACTATAAACACTGTTTTAAGACTTGGTACCTGATAAACAAGTTACTTTTCATTGTGGATACATAGTATAGTCAACCTCACCTTTTCAATTTGTTTAATATGTCTTCTGTATGTAGTTTTCTGTGTGCTTTTTACTCTTTTAAGAAGACTTGCCAACAATATTCTCTCATCTTTAATATCAGGTAGAACTTCACTGACTTAAAGTTGCTTGGAAGAACAAGAGTACATTGCAGACACACATTGTTGAACTGGTTCCTAGATAAAATTTGTGTTGCTCGATGTCAATTCTTCCAGGATGCCAGATGGCATTTTGACTTACCCTTTCTTACATCAGTGGTATTGCAGAACTGCCTGTCAGTAGGGAAAGGCATGGGCAAGATTCTCTTTCAAAGGGAAGGACTGGTATCAGATCTCAGATACCATTAAGAGGAGGAAATAGTAATATTTTAAATAATCATTATTTAAAAAATTAATTGCACATGAGCTAAAGTAAACTAGTTTTGTCTTCCAAGAGAATCACAAAATAATTTATTTCCAGCTCCTTTTGAACGCTGTGATAGTGAAGATATTCAAGGGCCATTCAAAACATTAAACCTCTTTGCATATCGTTTAAAATATTCTCATGTACCAAGAATAATTGTGTCTAATTGTTCAAAGAAAATAATGTTTTCTAAAACTTGCTGTCTATATTGGTTGATAAGTCATGATAAATTATTAAAAGTAATTTCACTTTTTTTAATCAAATATTGCTTAATCCACTAGGTATGTATTGTCTTATAGTCCAGAATCTGTGTAGATTATTAATCAAACTGAAATAATTTCTATAGGAGAAATGTCTGACCTAACTGTAAATGTCAAATAAATATGTTGGAGCGAAAATTATTTGATAAATTTCAGACAACATTTTCTTTTCTCGATAGGTGAAAAAACAATAGTTTGTGTTTACAAACACACATGTGTGTTTGATGGTCAGTTTTTTCACATAATGCTGGTGAATTTAAGTTACTAGGAATATCTTAGGAAGAGAGGTACTAGCACTTAATATCTACTGTCTTACAGTTCCTCTTATCACTTTAACCCTCAGAATAAAGTGCTCTTTAGGCCTTCTCAATTTTATAGATGAGGAAGCTGAAATTTGAAGAGAATAAGAGACTTGCTTAAGGTCACATAAATATTAGATTGGTGCAAGGGACTGCAATAACCACAATTACTTTTGCACCAATGTAATTTTATTGCCAGAATGTCAGTCGAGGTTTAAGTTCAGAAACTATTCTAAGAAATCTCACATCAAAGGCTTCTATGACACCGTTCTTAATTTTACTCATAGGTTTAGCTCTAATTTCTATAGTACAAACTATCTGTTTTCTTTATAAATTTCCGGTTCAGATGATATCTTGTTTTCCAGGGCAATGCCTTGATTTTATGTGCTAGAATATGTAAGCTGGTTAACGGTGCAGAGGCCTGATGTTATATAGGCCTGATATCAATTAGAAGCAAAGATAAATAAGATCAAGTTGATATTCATTTGGCGGACAGGCATATTTGAATCTTGTCTTGAGTCCTGTACAGAAATCTGATTTTAAAGACACATGATAGAATAGATTTGTGTGGTGCAACATTTATGTAAATAAGTATTTTAATATTATGCTTTTTGCCATTCTACCTAATTGATTTCAAATGGGTTTCTTGTTGATTACCTTTTTATAGGTTTCTAAGAATATATTCCCCCAGGTAAGTAAAATTTATTTTACATGATCAAGTTTACCTTTTAACTTAAAACTTTTCAATTTGGAGTTGCGTTACACATCATAGGATAACTTGTAGAGAAGGTAAAAGATATTTAGGTGGAGGTTTCCGCTGTGGCTTCCCCGGTCAAAGGATGGTTCGTTAGCATACAAGAATGAGAGAAAGAACAGTAATCTGTGACTATGTCCCAATCTTATATGTTTAGACTAGGGCATTGCCTGACTTCCCTATGTGATGAATTTCATGCATTAATAAATCTTTCTGCTTTTCTCAGACCCAACTTCTCTCTTTTTAATTATCCAGTGTTCCAAAAAATTTTTTCTATTGGAATGATAGTTCCTGATTACATTAGTCTTCTTTCAGACCCCCACCTTCAACTTTTAAGTGATGTTATTCAAACCTATGACGTAAGCTTTTTTTTGTTTACTGAAGATATTTTCTTAGTGATTTTTCAGAGACATATGCCTATCATTCATGGACTCAATTTAATTGTGATAGCCATATTCTGTAAGCTCTCACTTTATCTCCTTTAACTTCTATGAAAGTCTTCTTTTTTTAAAGTGTAGAACTGAGAGTAAAACGGTTCATTTTTATGAGTGCTCCTTAAAAATATGACAAATAATGACATAGATCATTAGCATATGACTTCCTCATAGAATTATTTTTGTTAGTAATCTGACTGCCCTTTGAAAATTGCCAAGCCATTGTCTTAAAAAATGATAGAAGGTTGTTATTTATATAGCAAAAGAAAGTGCTGGAAAAATTCTCTTTAAATTTAAGAGAAAACAATAATTATTTTAAACATGGGCTCCCTGAGTAGTTCCAAACACTAGAATAGTTGCAATAAATTGGTGAAGTCATGTCTTCTTATATAAATTAGATGCATTGTAAAGTAAATGTCTTCATTTTTGTGTAAATGGGAAATATAATTTGAAGAAGTTTTAAAAACATTTTTATGTAGGACACTATATTCAGGCAGCACCAAATTATTTGAATGTTTCATATTTCATGTTTAGGTATGGTGTGTTTGGTATGTGTGTGGGATCATTTATCCTATGTGGCAGTGGAACTTTTGATGCCTATCTCAATCATATGTTAGTCTTCAGTCAGAAAAAAAGGCTCCATGTCTATGTGGCTTAAAACAATTAAAGTTTATTTTCACTCATGCTACATGTCTATAGTTGTTGGCTGGTAGCTTTCTTCCGAATGTCTTCTTTCTGGGACACTGTCTGGCAGATCTCATAGCAATACTCCTCAATGTTTAATGTGCATATAAATCACTCGTTAAAATTCATATATTGCTTCACCTCTGTGGAGGTGCCTGAAATACTGGATGACATCTGGGCCTACAACAAAAACAGATTTGGAAAATATGAGCGATTGCTGAAAACCTCCAACTTCTAAGAACCCTTGAATTTCTGCCATAGTGAACTTAATTTCAGATTAATCCCCTCTCATACCTTTCCCACCATTTCAATAATAAAAGAAACAGTCCCCCAGTGCACCAGTCACCTTTTCCCCTCAGCAACTAATACACTATTCAACAATGAAAGTTTCCCTTACAACAGAAAAATTCGATTATGGCTTCTAGTATCAACTTTACTCTTACTTTAACAGACTATTGCTCAAAATCCTCCTTGTCTGTATTCAGTATTCTTCATCTTCAGACTGAAAGTTATAAAGAAATTTAAAATGTTTTAACTCCATTAAATAATCTGGCACACCCATGCTAGAGAAACAACAATAACATAAAGATGCATAGTTGTATCTACACATCAGCCTGCAAGTTACTCAATTTAAACACACTGGTTTTCTCTGCATTTGAATACGTGGTCTCATCTACTACTCATATTGACGTCAGCTCACTGCTCACACATGTTAATCATCCAATCCCCTTGAACTGTCAACCTCCTTCTGACTTTTTTTTTTTTCACCAAACAAGACCTGATATTTGTTAAGACGCAGTTTCCAGGCTGGGCGAGGTGGCTCACTCCTGTATTACCAGCACTTTGGGAGGCCGAGGCGGACAGATCACGAGGTCAGGAGATTGAGACCATCTTGGCTAACATGGTGAAACCCCATCTCTACGAAAAATACAAAAAAATTAGCCAGGCATGGGGGCACACACCTGTAGTCCCAGCTACTCAGGAGACTGAGGCAGGAGAATCACTTGAACCCAGGAGACGAGGTTGCAGTGAGCTGAGATCGCACCACTGCACTACAACCTGGGTGACAGAGCAAGACTCCGAAAAAAAAAAAAATGCAGTTTCCATATATACCCAATAATGAAAAACCACAGGCAATGGTAACTCTATCTGGAACATTGTTCTGGTCTTAATTACCCACATAAATGTAAGAAAGAACATAACATTTGTATCTTGTGATTTCCTTGTACTTCTCAGTACTACCAAATCCACAAAACACATGAAGGGCAATAGATTATATAAGAGTATGGACAAAAGACCTTCATGAATTGGCTAAAATAGTGTAAGGCATACATCATATGAAATAGTTGTGAGCACAAGGAAAATCAAATAAAAAATGTACATTTGGGTGGAAGTAGTGGCTCACACCTGTAATCCTAGAACTTTGGGAGCTTGAGGAGGGCAGATCACCTGAGATCAGGGGGTTGAGACCAGCTGGACAACATGGTGAAACCCCGTTTCTACTAAAAATACAAAACTTAGCCAGGCGTGGTGGTGTGTGTCTGTAATCTCACCGACATGGGAGGCTGAGGCAGAAGAATAATTTGAACTTAGGAGACAGAAGTTGCAGTGAGCTGAGATCATGCCACCGTACTTCAGCCTGGTTGACAGAGCGAGACTCTGTCTCAAAAAAAGAAAGAAAAAAAATATGTCCACTATCTCTGTGAATCACATGCATCTGCCACTTACCTGAAAACTGAACATAGAATCTGATATCAATTAGCATTACAGGTCATCCAGCTATCTAAATTTCCAAACCCTGTGCATGTATTTCTCTTTCTCCATTCCCTACGCTAATGAGATAAGGCATGTTTGCATAATATTGTAAACATCATGGATAGCTTGTAATAGGAAACAGTTTGTACATTGTAAGATAATTAATTGGAGAAGATGACAATTAGGACTAGGGTCAAATCCAGAATTTGGTTTCAAGGGATTGATAGTTATAGGAAGCATATAACCTAAGAAATGTGCCCTAATAGCCTGTGTTATCTGAAAAGATTAAAACACTCCTTGGGTGACAAACACATTCTGCATATTTTACTACTTAATAAAATGGTTTCTTGGCCCTATTTTTGATTTCTCTTTTTCCTGTAATCCTGATCAGTATATCACATCCTCTGAGTGAGCTCCTCAGTCTTCACTGGGGTATCGGTATGGGTAGCTGTGGAGCCAGAAAACCATGTGTGTGACGTCATTATGGTGACAATATGTCCCTTATCATTTCATTTTGTGGGGAAGTTATTATACTCAGCCTCAGCAAGAAGCAATAAGTGCTCTAGCGTCAATTGATAATGCAGGTTCAGATCTTGGGAGAAAGGTCAGAACAGAGTTTATAAAATTTGGAGTCATTCCCATAAAGATGGTAGTTAAAAAGACATAACAGAGCAAATAAAGTGTAGACAGCAAAGGGTCATGGAGGGACATCTTGGATAACACCTGAATTAGTGGAGTAAAGGAGAAATACAGTTCAGCAGTAGAGACACTAGGGAAAAAAAATGAGTAAAGAATAGAAAAATTGCATTAATGGAATCAGAAAATTGAATTCGTAATGTAGCCATCAATCATGATGAATGATACAGAGAATTCGAGATAAGGTAACTGTATATCTTATTTATTTTGAATTCTGATTTCTAATAAGAAAAGTTCAGTTATTATGCAAGCTCTGCAATTGGACAACCTGGATTCAATCCCACGTTCTGCCACTTGCTAGCTCTGTTGTGCCCTTGGGTGATAGTTTCTAAGTTTCTTTTAAATTCTTACCTGTATGTAGGTAAAATTAAATAATCTATGTGAAGGCTTTAGGTGTTATCTGGCATAAAAAGCCTTCAATAAATATTAGTTTAAAAATAATGACATGATTATATTTGTAAGAGCAGCTGTGAAGAATGGTGAAAATCTGTCCAGTTTGCAAGAGAGTTGAATTTGGGTGTAGTTATGTACACTACTGTGTGCTACAGTGAGTGGACTCTACTTATCTAACTGAAGTGGGAGAGCGGTACATCTATCACCTTCAATGAGTTGACAGTTTGTGCCTAAGTATATTTTTTGTTACCAGTTTTTAGAATAAGGCTGCCTTGAACACATTTTTAGTAGATTGAAAGGGAAAAGTAAAAAATATATATATTTATTTATAAAGACAAAAGTGATACATGATAAGATGAATCAGAACCTCAGTGCGAATGTTAGCTTTGGTGAGTGAGACTAATAGATATTCATCTGAACCCAGAGTGTGGGGGAGGAATAAAGAAACAGGTATATTGACATTAGAAAATTGAGTGGTTTTTTTTTTTTTTCAAATATTCTCAGTCTGAAAACATAGTAAGAAATGTCAGTTATAGAGAGTAAGACTAGCAGAGATGAGGTTTCACATTGAGAAATCAGAAAGAGGTTGGGATAACACCAAATATAATATAGATAGTGTCATTTAATAATGACTAAAAGACAACTTCCAGAATTTGGAAGATAACATAGGGAGGGTAAAGATCTATGATATGCCTTCATCTAAATCACAGGACTTGGATGTAATTTTGCAAGCATTACACAGTAAACAAAAATAAAGTTAATAACAGAAAAAATTAAAATTGAGAATGATCAATCTCAGAGTACTATAAAAATATATTGAAGGAATGATCTTGAAACAAGAAGACTACTAACATAGCCATCTTATATGAAAGAGCTCAGCTTGCAAGGCAATGGGAGTAAAAATGGAGGCAAGAGGGATGAAATGAATGCCAGACACATATTCTTCCGGTTGAATGTAGTCATGTAGCTCACATTTCTAAAACCTATTATAACAAGAATATAACTATCTGATATTTTCTACTTGCCAAAAAAATAATTATATCATAAAGTATGTCATGTATTTGAAACAGTTAATTTTCAAGTCAAATGAAAATATTATGGCTAAACTTTCTTCAACCAAGCAACTGACTCTGCAGTATGAGAAACCACAGATTTACTACACTGAAGATACAATTAATTAACATGTTTTGAGGCAATGGAATCAGAAGTTCGGCTTATTTAATGAAGACCATAGTCTATTATGTTTTCACAACCAAGCTAACTCAACTGTTAACTTTCTTCAAATACAAAGCATATTTATAAAGATTCCTAAATAAAAAATTTCCAGAAGGCTCTTGAGTGTGTGTTTGCAAAATTCTCATGAAGTGACTCCTTCCTTTGAGTGTTCGTTTTGTTTCGTTTTGTTTTGTTTTGAAGTTTGGGGGTAGTCCTTGGAATCAAACTTACAGTACCAGTATAGTCATTTAAACTTTGTTCTAAAAATGAATGAAATGCAAATCCTGTTTGTGGAAGAAAACCATGTTTTTTTGTGTGGAGTTTGTTGTTGTTGTTGTTGTTGTTGTTTGTTTTTTACATAGAGGAAAAAGCAGCAGAAAATTCTTCCCCAGAGAAAAACATTCCTTGTTGATTTATGTCTGCAATAGGAGAATAACATAACAGATGTATACTGCCTGGAATAAAGTGTATTCAGCACATAAATTTAAATCACATACAACTTATGTTTTATGGTACAGTTGTGAATTGTGCTCTTTTTTTCTATATGTAATTAGAAAGTAGAACAGATGTGAAGGTTAATTTTAATTTAGTGCGTCCATTACAAAGAAATATATACACTGCCTAGGGAAAGGAGGAATTTTGTTTCTTGTATAAATGTTCAGCTCTAGTTAGATGTAAGAGAAGAGAAGTGGACTTTAGGACTCACTATTTGGAAACATGCATAATAAGATGAGTCACAAATATTGTAATAGTAATTTAGGAAGCATACTTTGTATTATGTGGTAGACAGGGAAATTGGAGTTTTCCGCTTAGAGATTTAGAGAGGTAAAGTCCTCGTTAAAGTAATACATTATTTCAGAAGATATTTCTACTTTGGTCTGGTTTATTGTGTGCACCTGCTCTTCGGAAAACATCTTTCCCCTCCTCAATCCCAATAATAGGATTAGAAGGTACAGCAAGCTCTCAGACAGGCTTTCTCTCCTTCCAACTGTGTATATTTTGGCTAGGGCTATTGCCAAGTGTCTGCTACCTTGTAGGTTGGCGATGTCTTTGATACTAGAAAAAGTAGCTAAAATAAATCAAGCCATGGTAAAAGGGCCCTAGAGCAGACTGTGGCAATAATTGTCAACTTTATATTTGCATCTCACAGGATAAAATAGGCCTCTGTGTTTTTCCTACCATTAATTTAATTCATACACACCAAATTTTATGTTTTCAATTTGCATTGGGAGACAAAAATAGGATTGATGATGCTCTGCCAGTTTTACCCTAAGGTATAGAGTAATACTCTGCACTAGATGAGGAAATGGCCAACTAAAAATATTTTGCACAAGATCATTTTGCCTTCAGCTTTTTGAAAGTGGGATTTAGGAAAACTCTGTCTTAAGTGCCAAATTCTAGCTGCACATGCCATGTTTGAACTTTGGATCTACTTTCCATGCGAAAGAAGCTTTAATTTCAGAAAGAAAATTTCTTTAAAAACCTCTTTATATTCCGAAAACCAGAAGCCAAGAGTAGAAAAGCATTTGCTTCACAGCATTTTCTAAGAAAACAAGTATTTGGCATTAATTGACAATGATAAAGGAAAGAAAAGTTGTAAAATTATTCCAATCATTGTCAAAATATACAATGCATTTTTGGAGTTCAATGTATCTTAACACTGAAGATCTATAATAAGACCCGTAAACAGAATTGTGCACAAAATACATAAAGAAAAGTAAAATATTAAATCCATGGTGATAAATTGTTCCTAAAATACCTGAACCAGACCGCCAAGATGAAGGTAAAACTTGTCATTTGTGACATGCTTTTTGATGCCATTGACAAAAGATATTTTCAAAGACATCAGTTATTGTTTAAACACATAAAATGTAAAATAGCACTTCATTTCCTCATGTTTTTTATGTATAATAGGGATAGTAATACCAATTTTACCTTACTATTGTTAGAGTTCAATAAAATATTGTATTAAATAAGAACAACAAGGTCACTCTTAGAGAGGGTAGCCATTCAAGATTGAACCCTTGAATGGCTTGAACTACATAGCTCCCCTTTGAATACTGACATTTATTTTGTTTCAAATTCAGGCCTCAGCAACAGCAACTACTATTATTTGTAATGAATCATCTAGATCAATCCATCTACAAATGTTTAAACTTGTTATCCGAGGTTCACCTTTAACTTTGTCCTCAAGTTCTATCTCACTGCCTAGTGTTTCCAAAGACAAGAAATATTGTCCAATCTCTGCTTCCATCAGCAATGTAAATCACAGCTTTTATTATTATTTGTTCTAAACTCTTGGGCCTAAATAACCTTCACGCTTACATTTGTTCTTTGATCTTCAATTACCAGAGTGTATATTATATGGAGATAGAATTAGATAAGTACAGGTGCAGTTTCTTATTTAAAGCTCTGTGGGATTTTTCTTTAGTGAAACCATAGAAAATGGTAATAGTTCCAAATAGACGTTATTTGCTAATCTACAAGAGAACAAAGTAAGTTTTAGCAGCAGGTGATGGTCACAGTATTCCAAGGAGGACCACATGAGCTATGGATGAAGGATTGAGCCTGGATAATCTTGCCTTTGTGATGCTGCCCAATTCTGTAAATGACTTTCTCACTTCATTCAACCCCCTCCATCCAGTCATTGGCCAGCCTATTCTATTTAAATTACCCTGTCTCAGCTTCTGGTCTAATCAGAATGGTAGTCAGCACTGCTCAACTCATTGTTCCTGCAGTGCTGAGCTCCACGGGAGCCAAAACATAATGTACCGACATAATAGATGACTGAATTGGAAATAAAAATAAGCTATTTGTTTGAAATTTACCTCCCATTTATTATATACTTGCATAGGAGGTCTCCTAAGAGTCTGTAGGGGAGCCTTGTCTGGAAACGTTATATAATATATGTTTATGTGCTGAGAGCAGAATACACATGTGATTACAATACTGTTTCATAGCACTGATTTCTTTTCTTTTCTTTTTTATTTTTTTTGGAATATGTCCTTGAGGAAATTGGAATGCAAGTTCTATGACCAAACATGTGCCTAAATAACATTCTATTTCTGAGACCAAAGTTCCATAGATGCATATACACATAGATATAAATCACAGATTATAATTGCAATTTCTGTCATTAGAGGGTTTCAAATGTTCTTCAGCTCTGTGGTGTGCATATGATGGTCTTACCAAAATAAATGATTTCTCTCTGCGTACTGTGGGCTCTGTCAAGATTGAGAGCCTATTGTCTAATAATTTAGAACATAACAAAGGTTCATTTTCTGTATCTGAAGGAGATATTACTTCAAGCACAAATGCTGTTAGTGGGAGGAAGAACATTTATCTATATTTCACCCTATGTATCATTGAAAATGTACACCTATACATTTTATGTTATTATTATTATTACCCGGTGGCCATTCAGCATGCAGCCATCAAAGTGCATGATATATGTCTCTCCAGCTGAACACCAGAAAGCTATGAGCCAGTAGAATTTGCCAGCTCTGGAGAGGACTGTCACCTACAATTTATGACTCTTAAATGGAAATTAAGGATGTTATACAAAAGTTTATGGAAAGAGTTGCCTTTATGGGAAGAAGGTTAACATTAGTAGCCTGACAAGATTCAGGTGTTTCCTTACAAGTCTCTTCAGCACAAAACCTTTATTATAGAAGCCTGTGTGTGAAAACTTGTGAACACATCTAAACCATGCATTTTTTTTTTTTTTTGGTCAAAGTGTGAATAAAACACTTTATTCATTTCAAGGATTTCAGATGTTAGTATAAATCCTCTCTATATAAACTAGACATTAAGTTAGGTTATTCCACAACTTAAACAAAGGAAAAAAACAAAACATTTTGGTCAAAACTGAGTTAGGGAAGTCCACTGCTTTTAGCTATCTACAGCAAATTAAAAAAATGGAGTGACCAACTCATTCCACTTTTCCTGGGACTTCCCTGGTTTTAAACCTAAAAGTTCCATATTCAGGAAATCTCTTTAATACTGAGAAAGTTGAAATAGTGGTCACTTTGTATAGTGATAACTAGAAAATGGCAATGGCCCTTAATTAGAAGCTTCTGGTATCTAAAAATGGGACAGTAGGAAGTAAACACATTTTATCTCCATACCACAGACCACACATATACAAACACAAACATGCATGTAGAAATGACTGGATATGATCAACAAAGAGTAACCAAGAGTTAGAAACTAGGAAGTGAGTGATAAACACATTTTAAAGGCAAAACAAAATTTAAAAACAAATCAGTAGCTATGCTAATTATGAAGCTCAGTTCTTACAGATAGATGAAGTGTCTTCAGCATACTCTGGTGGTTAAGAGCATAATCTTTGAAGTTGGGCTACTTATAAAACATGGATGAAGATGTAGGTCTTTTAATGAGTTAATACATATAAAGCACCCAGAATATAATGCATTTTACTGCTACTCCTTCATCTTCAGTTTGTCATTTGATATGAATGACAGTATATTTGCTGTTGGCTTTCTTTACAATTGCAAATTTGTCTCTTGAAACTGAGATGGCATCAAGCAATGAGTAAAATTAAGATGAGATGTCATATATTTAGATATTAATAGTCACAACTTTTTTCATATTATTTTAGTATTGATTCACATTTTGACTATTCTCAGATGCATATATACAGGTTCTTGTAGATATTTCACTTTGAGTTAGCAGTTATGTAGATGATCATACTTGTATGACCACAAATGCAATACTATAGTAGTGCTCTTTGTAAAACACCTTTATGTTATTAAAACATTTGATAAAAATAATAAAAATAAAAACACTTATTTTGCATTAATTGTATAAATTACTCCTTGGTTATAGGTATGTATCCCCAAGTATCATATTGGGACAGTTCATGGAAAAAATAAAAATTAAATTAACCACACTGGTTCAATATTTAATTGCAGCTTTGCCAACTTTATATACAAATTTGTGTCTCTTGAATAAAATTCAATGAAAATATTGTGAAAATTGATGCTGCTTTGAAATTTTAATTTACAGACAAGATGAAGGATATACATAGTAAAGAACTGTGAGGAAATGATTTGGAATTGGAATGCATTCATGAATTGTAGTGCATTAACAAAGCTTATATTTTCACATTTAACCTATGAATAACAGCAAATAAAATATTTTAGAATCAGATTTATTCATTACATCAAATAAAATTTTTAAAATATCATGGTCTTAAATTGCAAATATATAGGAGTCTGTTGTTTTTGCCTTTCATTATCTCTGTCACTTCAATCAATATTGTGGTTTATAAAAGAAAGGTGAATAGTAATATAAGGAAAAAAATAGCTTGCTTTATGGATAGGATTAAAAATAAAATTGATTAGATGTGTATTTGAAGGGATATTTCTGTTTTCCTTCCTACTGCATCAAATATTTACAAGAATCTATTTTGAGTTATCGGGGCATCCTCTACCATATTAACTTAACAAAGCAAATTTTTTAATAAAAATCTGATACCTCAATTAGTATTACATAATTCAGTTGATGTTATGTTTTTATTCATAAGTTATGGCAAGTTTCATGAACATTCACATATATATGCATTTAATTGTAATAATATTCATTAATGGTTTCAAAAATTACTGTGTCCGTAATTAATTTACTAGCTAGAGTTGAAAACATTTAAAGTCTACTAAAACTTATAAAAATACACACATTTTATATATCTAAAGAAAATATCTTTCCCATATAAACAAAAAATGTGAATTTATAAAAGATGTTAATAAAGAGAGCACCATGAAATTAAACTTGTTTTTATTTAACTTCCTAGAGAAATGACAAACTTGTATAGACTGATAGCTCCTTCCATTAAAATTTACTCTGTAGAAACTATGAAGAAAATAGCTAAGCATGAAGCCAAGGAATTACAAATAACTGTTAGAAGTACTTGTAGAGGGTGGGCACAGTGGCTCATGCCTGTAATCCCAGCGTTTTGGGAGGCAGAGACAGAAATTACTTGAGCACAAGAGTTTGAGACCAACCTGGGAAAACACAGCTAGACCCTATCTTATTTCAAATTTCAAAAATTAGGCCAGGCACGGTGGCTCCCATCTGCAATCCCTGCACTTTGGGAGCCTGAGGTGGGCAGATCACTTGAGTCCAGAAGTTTGAGACCAGCCTGGACAACATAGAGAAACCCCATCTCAATTTAAAAAACAAAAAATAAAAAACAAACAAACAAAAAAACATTACTTGTAGAGACTCAGTATTTTTTGAACTGAGGTAAAAGTAGGGTACATTTCAGCAGCTAGGGATGTTGGTGGTAGGTTTATCAGAGGAATGATATATTGGAAAATAGATTAAATTAATGCTCTTGAAAGGCACATTGTATTCCCCACTTCCATTATGAGTTGAAAATAAGCAGCAATAGTCCATCCCATGGGAAGTAGGTTGTATGATACAAAAGGAGTGCTAAGTCCCAACTGGAGAAAATAACTGATGAAAACTGGTTTAGGCAATCAATTACCCAGTACTCTATCCTCTTTATATTCAAATTTTGATGATGATAGCTAAGGAGTATATCTTTTCCTAGCAATATCTGTTTCCAAAAGTTTAAATGAGATTTTCTAATTAGAGAAATTGTTTGAGGTAGTGGTAGTAAATTGAGGTTCACATCAGTCCATCTGTAATACCTAGAATCTACCCACAATCTTAATATCTTATAGCACCAAGAGGGATAAAACTGGAGCCTGAAGTCCAGTTTTTGCTGTAGTATCCAAGCAGAGACAAGGTTGCCAAAACCTCCAGGAAACATGAACTCGTAGATAAAAAATAATTAGACATCTGTAATGACATAAGACCACTATAAAAATAAGCAGCAAACACAGCAATATAGAAACAATGAAGTAGTGGAACATAGATATCAAGAAGGACATACATATTTCACATATGTCCTATGTGACATACATTTAACTTATATAAATTATATATGTATATATAAAAAAGGAATACATTTATTTTGTAAACTAAATAAAATAAAGTCCAAAATTGTGAGAAGGAGAACATAGAAGATATTAAAAGGAGAACAAGAAGATTACAGTTAATGGAAAAATTAAAATTATGGTCTAAAAGAATATACTGAATAACTCTTCCGGGAGATGACAAGTTAGAGTTAAAAAAAAAAGAAAATTAAATTAAATAGTTAAGAATAATAAAAATAGGAGAAATATAATCATATAAATAATTGAAGTTTCTACAGAAAAAATATGTGTATTGAAAATGTTTGCAAATTTAATGAAAATATTTTTATAATGAAAATAATACAAAAACATAAGATAGAGTGCTCAATGAATGCAAAATAAGATAAAAAAATGAAAGTTATACTAAGATATAATATATTACATTTTTAGAAATTAAGAGAGAGAAATGATTTTAAAACCTTTCAGAGAAAGACTACCACAAGTAACACAAATTTAGAATGATAATAGAGCCCTATGCAGCAATCATAAAGCTATAATAAAAATCTTTTCAAAGTATAAACAGAAACAATATTTGAATACAAATTCTGCAAAATTGTTATCTATATGTGTGTTTCAAGTCTTTAGACATTTAAGACTTCAGAAGTGTTTTCACTACAAGGTCATTTACAAAACACTCTGCAAGGAAGAACTGAAATAAGAATAAAAAAAATTTCTTCCAGATAAAGGAGCATTATAATCTGAAATAACATATAAATCTTTGCCTCTCTAAAATAAGAAAACTAGATACTTTGCCCTTATAAAAATATGCAGTAACAAGTAATCTGTGGAATAGCTTTACCTAATGAAAAAGTTAACTAAGTTACTTTTTTCTTAAGGTTAGATGTCTTAGATTTAGTTTTTTAAGAAACTGGTCTAAATATCAGTTTCTAGAAAATGTAAGGAAGAGTAAGATAAATAATATTATGTCATAAAGAAGTATTCAACTTTCAGCAACCCAGCCCAGCTAGAAACAAACTGAAAACAAGTTCTGCCTGGTTGAACTGGCATATTAAGCATCCTTGTCTTGACTAAATCGTAAAGGTCTATCACCACCAAAAAACTTTAAAAGGCAAGAGGATGTGTATTTTTCTTCATGTGCACACACCAATTCAAGGACACAAGAATTACAAAGAATTAGGAAATATGAAACCACCAAAAGTATTAATAAATCAATAATGGATGTGGAGCAAATGGAGATCTATGAAATGACTGACAAAAAATTGAATTTGGAGAAATAATTTTGAAGAACTTCAGGGAACGCCAAGAAAATATGAATAGAAAATTAAGTAAAAATTGAAAAACAGTTCATGAACAAAATAAAAACTTTAACAAATTAAACAATAAAAAATATAAATCTTAGAGATAAGGAATACATGTACTAAACTGAAAAAAATCAATAGAAAGCTCTAATAGCAGATAAGGTCAAGCAAAAGAAAGAATAAGTTCAATTTTGTACAGCCATTATGAAAAAGTGTATGGAAATTTCTGAAAAATTTAAAACTAGAACTGCTCAATTACTTCGCAATCCTATTTTTGGCTACACATCCAAAGAGAATAGAATCAGTATGTCAAAGAATATTGACATTTCCATGTTTGTTTATGCATTATTCATTATAGTCAAGATAGGAAATCAATCTAAGTGTTTCATCAATGAATAACCGGATAAGAAAACCTAGTACATATGCCAAATAAAATAATATTCAGCTATAAAAAAGAAGAAAATCCTGACATTTGAGACAACATGGTTGAACTTGGAGGACATTATGCCAAGTAAAATAAGCCAGGCACAGGAAAGCAAATATCACAGGGTCTCACTTATATGTGAAATCTAAAAAAGTTGATCTTCTAAAAGTGGAGAGTAAAATAATGGTTACTAGTAGGGTGGTTAGGAGATATTGGTCAAAGAATATAAAATTTTAGTTAGGTACATGGAATAAGTTTAAGAAACCTATTATATAATATGGTGACTAGACTTAAAAGAAGTTCAAGAGGGAGGATTTAGAGAAAAGGGTCCAGAACGCATTTTTAAGAAAATAACAGCTAAACATTTTCCAAATCTGGGGAAATATGACAGTATCCAGGTACAGGAAGGTAAGGGGTTTCCAATCAAATTCAACTCAAAATGGGGTTCACCATATAATGTGTTTACATTATAATCAAACTACCAAATATGAAAGCCAAAGAAAGAACTCTAAAAGCAGCAAGAAATATGAAACATATCACATTCAAAGTAGTTTCAATACAGATATTAGAAGAGTTTTAAGAAGAAAGTTGTAGGCCAGGAGAGAGTAGGACACTATATTCAAAGTGCTTAGCGTGCCATGCTATTGGACTTCACAGCCTCCAGAACCATGAGGCAAATAATATATTAAAAAAAAAATAGATTACGCAGTCTGTGGTATTCTGTTTTAGAAGCAGAAAATGGACTAACACATAAGAAAAAAAATTTATGGCATTGATCTAGGCATTGATTTTTTAGATACATTCCTGAAAGCACAGGCAACAAAAGCAAAAATAGGCAAATTCAATAAAAACTGTGATGTGTTTATCAAAATGTGGAACATTCCAGTATATCTATTAGAGAACAGAATGAAATAAAGTACAGACTAGATACTAAACTTGAAGACAGAGGTTACAAAGCTAAAGAGCAAGGTGGCACACTCCAATAAATAAATAAATAAAGTAATGACAGATTAATGATATAAAGAAAAGCAATAATAAGTAGCAAATATACTCTTAAATTTTGGGTTATTTGAAATATTATTAATATTATTCTCAGATATTGATAAGTGAATACAGCAGTGGAGATAAAATTTAACAAAATGTTGAATAAAAAAATGAAATTACTTTTGATACCAAATATATTTAAAATAATAAAAGATTAAAAGCTGCTGTAAAGTACAAAATTCTTATAAAAGTGCATCGATCAGTCAAGGTTCTCTAAAGAGACAGAACCAAAATGGTAGATAGATAGATGAATAGATAGATAGATAGATAGATAGATAGATAGATAGATAGATGATAGATAGACAGATAAATGTGAGGGTATTTATTAAGGTAACGGGCTCATCAATTGTGGAGGCTGAGAAGTTTCACAATAGGTTGTCTGCAAGCCGGAGACCCTTACAGGCCAGTGGCCGGCTCAGTGCAAGTTTGATGGTCTCAGAAGCAGGAAAGCCGATGGTGTAACTTTCAGTTCATGGTTGAGAACCCAAGGGCTTACTGGTATACGTTTTGGGGTTCAAAGGTCAGGGAGCCCAGAATGTATTTGTTCACGAACAGCAGAAAGGCCGGGAAAGGGGCTCCCGCCTGTAATCCCAGCACTCCGGGAGGCCGAGGCCGGCGGCTCACCTGAGGTCAGGAGTCTGAGCCCAGCCTGCCCAACATGGTGAAACCCCGTTTCTACTAAAAATACAAAAAAATTTAGCCGGGCGTGGTGGTGTGTGCCTATAATCCCAGGTACTCGGGATGCTGAGGCAGGAGAATCGCTTGAGCCCGGGAGGTGGAGGTTGCGGTGAGCCGAGATCACACCACTGCACTCCAGCCTGGGCGACAAAAGAGAAACTCCATCTAAAACACACACACACACACACACACACACAAACACAAACAAACAAAAATATCACAGTAGAGAAAAAGTGTATCCCAGCTCTAGCAGACAGGTTGGCACATTTGCTTTTTTTCTGTTTTTGCTTTTTCTGGGTGTCCAGCAGATTGTGTGGTTCCTGTCTACACTGAGGGCGGATCCTCCCCACCTAGTCCACCCAGGCCCACTCCCCAGCCTCCTTGGGAAACACTCACACAGACACCGGCACAGACATACCCGACAATTATGCTTTCTCAGCTTTTTAAATATTTCCTAATCCAACCAAGTTGACAACTGAAATTTCTAATCACAGTATACTATATTGAAACTGGACCATTACAAAATAGAAAATTTTATTATTTTAATTAATATTAAAGAAATAGAAATTACCTCCCTTTCCACAAGAAAAGGAGAAAAGAAAAAGTCCCAGATATTTTTATAAATGAGGTATTTTGAACTTTTATGAAAGAGATTATTCTTCTCTTACACAATGTTACAGAAAATATAAATAAGAAAACTCTCTATTTCATTTTAAAATAAAATCAAATCTTCATTATACCACTAGACCAGCAGTTAAAGAGCCCATTTCAGTTATAACTAGATGTGAACATCCTCAATAAAATATTAGCTGAGTCCAATGATGTATTAAATGAATGCTTTATGTTTAAATTAATAGGCTAATGAGAAAGAAAATCATTTGAATTATATCAATAGAAGAAGGATTCATATTTGATGGTGTTAAGCCTCAATTATGGTTTATAAAAGCCTCAGCAAACTAAAAATCAAAGATAAATTCCTTATTTAACACAGATAAAACTTTAAAAAATCTGTAGCAATGATTATCCTTAATAGAGATACTTCTTGTACAAATATTCTGTTTAAATGTCAGGGACAAAAGAACAAAGAGTACTAAAATTAATAATAGATATATGCATAAGAAGAAAATAGATAACCTATTTTTATTTAGAAATGACAAATATGTGTGTTAAAATAGACTTTAAAAATTATAAAATAAGTGATTTCAGAAGTTTTAATATGTAATGAATTCTAGCATATTTTAAATATAAAATCAACTAAAAAAATTATTGTCATCTGTCCTAAAGATTAGTATAAATGGTTTATATAATTAGACTATGAAACCAATAAGAAAATAAGAAGAGTAAAAAGCTATGAAATATCTAACAATAAAGCTTAAATACACAATTAAAATCAAGTTCAGAATCTCTTTATAGTAAAAATGTTTAAATTTTATCAAAAATTATAGATAGAAGTTTAGCAACTAGAAAAACATTACATGCTCTTGGATAGGAAAATTTAATGTTGTAAATATTTCTATTTAAGTTTTCAGTAAGTTTATTGTAACTCCAATAAATATTGCAGTTAGACTTTTGTATAATTTAGTGCAGATATTTTGCCTTTTGTATACAAAAATGTATTTCTCTGACAGCACAGGAAAAAGGTTCAAAGACGAAGACTTGCTTGCTGGAATATTAAGACATGAGAGAGAGCGCGGAAAACATGTTTTTGGGAACCTGTACATTATGTATAGAATAGTGACAATGAACTTCAGCATATAATATGTACAAAGATAAACTCCATGGGAATTCAAAAATTAAATGTTGATGCTAAAATTAATCAACTTAAGATGAATGTATTAATATGTTAATTAAGTTAATAAAGCCGATAATCATGCATACAACCTAAGTGTTCACAATTTCAAAGTCAAAACCATGTCCATGTAGTCGACAAACTTAAACAATAGATTTTTAAATACATGTAACAGAGGCCCCTATTGACAAAGTTCAGCAAACATCACTTTCTTAAAAATAATGAGTCGTTCTGGTTTTGCCCTTGCTGTCTTCCACCTCCTGAGGACCCTCTAGAGGCGGCAGCGTAAATCTGCTATCGTGGAAGCAAAGGCATGGCCTCCACCAGACACAGAACCTGCTAGTTTCCTTGGTCTGAACTCCCTAACCTCCAGGATTGTTAGCTTAATCCACAAATATGAAACCCAAAATACAAAAGGTTAACTGTACTTCAGAACAAATGGCTATGTAAATGAAGGGTTTACGTCTTTTCCCTCCGATGGTGGATTAGAGGCTTTGTTAGTGCACCCTACCTACTTGGAAATAATAAAATATTGTATGTACAGATTATTCACGTTGTAAACTTTTATCCAAGAAGGAACACAGGAGCTTAATCTAAAAACAAAAGAAACTTTGGATACGTTGAAGAATTTGATGGGCAGCAGTCCATGCTGCCCTTTCTGGTGGAAAATTGTGAGCCCCCAGTGCATGCGAAAAAAGGAGGAAGTGTTTCTGTGATACACGTGCCCACTGGGAGCCTGGCAATCCGGGCCACAGAGGAGCTCCTTGACCCTATGAAGTACTGGATCTTATGTGGGAAGCAGTGGGGAGAACCTCAGAAAAGTCAGCAACAGGAATGCTTTGCACGTGCTCCCAGCCCCTGGCACTGATCGAAGGTGACCAGTCAATAAGCACAGTTTATACTGACAGGGAATGTGCAGCAACATTAAGTGCTCATCTGAGTGGTGGGTCATATCATGTGTTTTCTTTTCCAGTTGCTAATCAAATAACACAGTTTTAATTTTAAACTAATATAAACAAAGTTTATCTGTTATTTCCTATAATATCTATTATGGTATATTCTCTAAAAGGTTCATGGATGAAACTTTTTTAAAGTTTAGATGAATCAGCATTGGCATGTCTGCTTGGCAGATGGCTGAATATATATACATACATACACACATTAATATACATACACAAACACACAGATCTTCAAGGAATCCCCCCAAAATAGCAAAACTAGCGAATTCGTTTTTCTGAGAATTACCCTCCACTCTTTTATAATGTAAGCATCATATTGCATCAAGAAAAAAATAAAATTTTTATATGTACTATATTCATTAACCTAAAAGAAATGAATAGCTCTAAAATATAAATTTCTAAATATTTTAAATGTATGAAATACAAATGAATAATATTCTATTTTCTAACCTGAAATTGACAACATAAAACAGATAATTTATCTTTACGTTTTTGAGGTCACGTATACTCTCTCTTATTTTTATAGTAGTAAAAACTATAATGTAATTCAAACAAGTCAGACTTTTAAAAATATTGTGGTTTCTTGTATTGTTTTTGCTCCAAAAATGCTATTTTGTGATTCATTTATACCAATAATATGCCTTAATTTTAGGCTGTGTTCATTTCTGCTACACATGTCAAAAGACTTATGGATGGCAATGAGGCAAGTGTGAAGATTTCTTATTATCTCAGACTCCTGCCCAAGTGAAGCCTTCCCCATGACATTGTCACAATGTATTTCCAGCTCCTCTTCCCACATTTCTATCTTAATGTATGTGTAGGTAGCTTCTGCAAACAATAATACAAACAGCTGCTCAATCATATGGTTGGGGTTTGATAATAACTATTTCAATTAAAAATGTTGTGACAATGGAGAAGTCATTGTAAACAGTTCATGCATAGTTTTTTTCAAAAGTAAAATAAAGATAATATCGGTTCTGATCTTAAAACAGAGTGTGCTTCAAATCAGCGGTCTCCAATCCCCGGCCACAGACAGGTACCAGTGTGTGGCATGTCAGAAACCTGGCCACAGAGAAAGAGGTGAACTCCGTGAGCAAGCATTATTGCCTGAGCCCTGCCTCCTGTCAGGTCAGCAGTGGCATTAGATTCTCATAGAAGCAGGAACCCTCTTGTGAATTGCATATGCGAGGGACCTAAGCTGCACATTCCTTATGATAATCTAATGTCTTATGATCTGAGCTGAAACAGTTTCATCCAAAAACCCATCTTCATTGTCCCCCTCCCCACACCGTGGTCCATGGAAAAACTGTCTTCCACAAAACTGGTGCCTGATGCCAGAAAGGTTGGGGACCACTGTTTTAATTGAACTCTGGTCTCTGGATCCAGAACGGTTGGGGACTGCTGTTTTAAATCAACTACTACTTATAGAGTACTAGTATTTTCATGGGACATTGCACAAACTTAGACAGTATTGACATTAAATATTTCTTCCCTCCACTGCAATAATAGTTTGCATCATTTACTTTCTAGAACGGTGGTTTTTGGCATCTGGTGAGCATAAAAATTACTGAGAGAAGTATACTAAAAATAGATTTCTGGCTTATAACTTAAACATACTTAATCAAATCTTTTTTCTCATTTATGGCTCAGTTTAATTTTTTGTTTTGCTTTTGAGATGGAGTCTCGCTCTGCTGCCCTGGCTGGAGTCCAGTGGCACAATCTCAGCTCACTGCAACCGTTGCCTCCCAGCTTCAAGCGATTCTCCTGCCTCAGCCTCCTGAGTAGCTTGAACTACAGGGCCCCGCCACCACATCTGGCTAATTTTTTTGTGTTTTTAGTAGAAATGGGGTTTTCACCATGTTAGTCAGGATGGTCTCGATCTCCTGACCTCGTGATCCACCCACCTCGGCCGCCCAAAGTGCTGGGATTACAGGCATGAGATACCACGCCCCGCCCTGCTCAGTTTAATTTTTAACCAACTCCCAAAGTGATTCTTAATCACTAATGTTTAAGTGCAGGCCAAAGGGAGGCGTCTTATGCAAACAAACCACCTGCAGTCATTTATAACATTAACCCAGCGATACCGTCCCTGAAATTTGTCCCATCTGAAAGGCTCTAATCCGTATAGCTGACCCATCTTTCTGCTGTCCTGAGAATTTTTACTTAAAGGCTTGTAACCTTGCTTCACATGCGCGATGCAAAGGTAGGGGGACAACATCTTTTTCAGGAAGATAAAAAAAATGTCACTACTAAAATGTTTTTCTATTTATAATTTTATATTTCTATGTGCCGACAGTACCCTCTGTAATATGGATGCACTATATTTATTTATTCATGTTTCTTTTCTGATTTTTTCTAAGAAGTAGTAGCTTCCATGGCTTCTGTAACCTTAAAATGAAAAGCAGCCATTCTTAGAGATTTGCTTAGCTTATGGAGAATTTTATAAAAGAGTGATAAAGACTAGTGTCTTTATTCTCAGTTACTTTTACAAATCACATTCCTAAAGTTGGATGCAAAACTGAGTTAGAAACTAAAGACACATAGAATGGAATTTTTGTCCCTATTTTTAAGAGAAAATGACTCAAGATTGTTTTTCTCCTTAGCAATTTCAGCTTGTAAAGTACTGACACAAAATCTCCTCAAACAGAACTTTAAAATCTCCCATTATTAAGACAAAAAAAGAAACTCGTAGAGATAATTCTCTTTCAAACTGTAACAATTTTTGCCTGAGAAGTAAAACAATGAATATCATTTCTGAAAACAGTTTTTAAATAATCTCTTTGTCTTAACTTCATAATGTTTTGCAAAATATATCTCAACTATGAATAAAACATAAAACATTGTTGTAGCAAATAATTGAGGGTTTTATTTGATTTATATAGATGAAATCCTAGTAAGTTACTAAATGTTTTCAGAATCATATTTCCCTTCCTTTTTAAAAATTAACATTTCTTCTGAAGACTGCAATTGCTGAGGGTAGAAAATGTCAATTTCTGAAATACTTGTGTCCTAGGCAAACATAATGACTTTCAGAGGAAGCACGCCATCTTCATTCTTTCACAGTCCCGGTATCAGCTTGGGCTTAGTTCAAGTGGTGGGAAAAGGGATATTTTCCTTGCCTGTTTTTAACAGCAGCTGAGCACATTCATGGCACCCGTAAGACAATATGATATGTATTAATGTGAGAAGCTGGAGATTCATCCCTAGGGAGATCAGGTCAATGTGCTGCAGGAGACAAAGGAGACAACAGAATACTTAACACCCTCAAGAGAGCTTTTGGAAGCCAGCAAACATAAAAGCAAAGGCAAACCCAAGAGAGCCCATATTATCCTATTCTTGTAGAAAATCTTAGTGCACCTGTACCTTGAATACTGCAAGCACTTCTGGTCATCATATTTAAGAATGAGTACTGGAGAAGGTCCAGAGAGATAAAAGTAAACAGTGAAAGGATATATAAAGGCAATTGAACCTAGTGTTTCTCTGATGATGGGGATAGAAACAAGAAAAACAGAAATGAAGGCATAATTTTAAAATATAATAATTTAAGAGGCAAACATAAAAGATTTAAGGATGTAAATTAATAAAAACAAATGAGTACACTACACAGAACTGAACAAAGAATTTGAATTTCTCACTGCAATGCATAGTCCAAGAAAATGTGTAGCTTCAGGAAGGGCTTTGGAAAATACACAAATGGTAGCATGTAAAATAAATTCATAATGTTTAAGTAAGGTGCCCATATACTTTTATCATCCAAACAGGGGTGATGTTTAGAATAATGCAATGGTTAGATATAAGTGTGTAGAGACAAGTGTAAACCAGGAGAATCCCTGCCAAACTGAGACGTATGATCACATTATACTTAGTAATATATTATTTGGTTATTTAAGTTAATGTGAGAAACAAAACACATTCTGCTACTTCATATCTCTACTTCATATCAAATCATAGACTATCATTACTTGTATTCATTCCTCAAATATGAGCCCAGAAATTACTCACTGACTCCCCAAAATCAAATCATGCCTCAAATATCTCTCTGGAGTTTTTCTTTATTATTTATAAAACAATTTATGATTTTTTTTCACATTTATTTTGAAATCAGGGATTTCCCATGGAGGTTTGTTACAACAGTATATTGCATGATGCTGAGGTATGGAGTATGGAATGAATCTGTCATCCAGTTAGTAAGCACAGCACCTAGTAGGCAGTTTTCTTTTAACTCTTGCCCCTTCCCTTTTTGTCTGTAATTATGTTTTTAAAGATTATTTGATTAATATATGTCTTATTATTAGACACAGTGCAATAAAGATTATGTCTGTCTGTCAATACATGTAAATAATTAATTTTGAATAGAAGTGTATCTCCAGTGCCTATATCTCCAGTGTTTATTTCATTGTCTAACATATTAAGGTTGTAAATAAATAGTTTTGAATAAAACTTGTCTCTAAATAAGGCCACTAACAACTTCTCCTTTCCCTGTACACACATTTGAGCTTGCATTAAGCAATGGGATGCAGCAAAAGTGAAACTCTACAGCTTCCAAACCCAGGCCTTCAAAATATGGCACCTTTAATTTATCCTATTTTGTAAAACCAGCAACGCTGCAAGAAGATACAAACTATCCAGCAGGCTAGAGTGAGAGAACACAAGAGGAAGCCCTGGAGAGTAAGACGCTGCAACTCCAGAAGGTGGCCATGTGGAGGAACACTGGAATGCCAAACAGGTGAGTAGACTCTTCTTGGACTTTGCAGCCTCACCCAGTTGCCAGGCGAATGCAGCCAAATCAATTTTCCAGCTGACGTCACAGGAAAAGACTAAACACCTGGAGAAGCCCTGTCCCAAATCCTCACTCACATAATCATAAGCATAATAATCTGTTGGCTCACAGCACTGAGTTTTAGGGTAATTTCTTATACACCAATTGGCAATTAAAATAAATAATTAAGGCTCATTATTCAAGTTATTAGAATGATACAATGTGTTTTTAAAAGTAGTACTTAAGATTTATTCAATTTTAGAGTGGATATGGAAAGCAGTGGAGTATAAAAGTTGAAATGTAGAGCCTCTTTAATGTTGAATGAACAACGGGTATAAAATAAAGTGTTTCTTGGTAGAAAAGTGATGATATTCACTATTCTTTAGCAACAGTACTTTGTCTGCCATGATATTGACAGATTTTTTTCTCTTTGTTTACATAACATTTTATTTTTATAGGAATTGGTAAAATACATACAAGATAAAGATATACACATATACATAAATTGTGTGTATACATACTATACATATAATACATATATGTGTGTGTATATACATATATTTGTGTATAGATACATATATACATATATACGCATATGTATATATGTGTATATAGTATATATACGCATATGTGTGTATGTGTATATAGTATATATACGCATATGTGTGTATATACACATATGTATGTATAAATATGTGTATATGTTCATATATAAACATGTATAAACATATATATGTATATACACATATATAACATATATAAACGTATATATAATGTTGTGTATAAACATATATACACATATATGTATATACACATATGTGTATATATACACATAGATACACATGTATGCGACCTTTGCTATAAGATTTCTTGTAGCTTTCGTTGTTTCTTTGGAGACTGCTCTCATCTTGTTTAATCCCATTCAAGTGTTACTTTCCTAAGGAATAATATTTGGTTAAGCCTAAATTCAATTACATTTTTAATTATTAATGTTTTTATTTTTAATTTTTGTGTGTAATGTGTGTGTGTCTGTGTGTGTATATATATATGATATATGAGATGTTTTGATACAGTTATGCCATCTGTGATAATGGCATCATAGAGAATGGGGTATTTATCTTCTCAAGCATTTATCCTTTGTGTTACAAATAACCCAATTACACTCTTTTAGTTATTTTTAAATGCGCGATTATTATTGGCTGTAGTCACCCTGTTGTGCTGTGAAATAGTAGGTCTTATTGATTCTTTTTAAATTTATTATAAATTTTAATTTTCATGGGTACCTCAGTGTATATATTTACAGGGTACATGAGATATTTTGATACAGGCATACAATGCATAATAATCAATTGTTCAGTTTCTCTCATCTTAAACATGGATCAGGTTTCTATCCTTTAGAGTTCTCCCTTTACAGTACTACCTCCATAAACTATCTTAACTTGTTCTCTCAGGAGACAAACAATATACATGCTACCACTTATAATCTGTATAATCTGTCCATGTTTTCTATTTTCTTTCACAAACATTAACAGGTATTTATCTGAGGTTTTTTTTTTTTTGGTAGTGGCTTCTCTATTTTAATATTAGAAAGAGTGCTTCTTGAAAGAGTCCACAATTCTTATTCTGTACATATGGAGTCAAATATATTTTAGAATTCAACATTTTGAGATTGTAGAAATATTATATTATCTGTATATATAAATATATATTTATATATACTCTTTATTATTATGTATACTCTTTGTATATATTTATATATACTTACTATATATGCATACACACACACACACGTATATATATATATATCAAGATTCATGGGACCTTGGGGAGTACTCTATAATAAAGCATTTTAACATTACTCTAGCAAATATATGAATATTCACATAAAATGAGATTCATAAACACTATAAATAAGTTTAAGTGAACTTTTCTCCCAAAATAATTTGGGAAAGATCATGTTTTGCTTTCAGATCAAGTTATTAAATGTATTTTATATTTAAGCCTATTTCAGATATCAAAACAATGGTTAATAATTGTGACTTATCACTTGATGGATCCTGTCTCTCCCTAAGGTAGTCATTTCAATCTTACTAAATCAATTCTCTTTTTTTTTTAATCGGAGTTGTATGGTTTCCAGTCATGTCTTTTTACCAGGTAAATAGTTAAACCTTCCTTTTTGCAACCTTACCTTGAAAAACAGATTTGATATATAAATATCTTAGATATATCCCTGCTTTTCCAATTTACATTAGATTATAGATCTAATAGATTTATCTTCTGAAGCTTCAGGTCTCATTTGAAGTATGCCCCTTTGCTCTTTTATTACTCTTTTATTTTTCTGCCTGTTCCCATCTAGTACTGACACTATTTCTTGAGCCACTATCCTCTATTCATTTCAGGTATCCTATAATTTCTTTGTCTTTTGTTCTACTTCCTTTGCACGGTGACTAATTATCAAATCATCTCAGAAGAAGTACTGTCCTCTGTGAAGATACATTGGCCTTAACATTGTTATTTGTCTTTCTCTATCTCTTTTTTAGTATTGATTGTATCTCCAATAGGGTAGGTGGTCTGTTGCCTTTTATTTTTAAGAACAGTGTTTCTCAAATTAGTCAGAGGAAAGCAGGTCAATGTTTGTAGTTCCGAGGCTGAAATTTTCTAATGAACAAGACCACACAGATAAATCAATAGAGTGAATAAAATTGTTAAATTTACCAATGCCTGTAAAGGTTATAAAGAGAATTTCCTTTAAACTCGGCCTTAAAATTAACTAAAATCAAATAATTTAGTTCAAAGGTTTTGGAGCCCAGAGGCTAAACCAAAAGCCTGTTCATCAATCATTTAGGCCCGAATATTCTACTCCCTCCTTTACTTCCCAGTTTCCCCATATTATGCACCAGATGGTACAGTCTCTTAGATAGCCTTATTCAAACTGTCTCTCTACTTATTGTAAATTATGAACAAACCCAACACCCAGACAAGTAGCAAAATACCCAAAAGTCAAATTATCACTTTTCTTGTTGATACAGACTAAAGAATGGAGCTTAATGAAACTGTTAAAGAGTCTTGTTAGAAAACCAGCCAAAAGTTAGGTCTCCTTAAGCAGAAATAAAGAAAGCGAATTATATCATTTTCTATTTCTGCATAACAAATTACTGGAAACTGAAAGGCTTCACCAACAGACATTCATTATCTCCCAGTTTTTGTGGGTCAGGAACCAAGCATCTCTTACCTGGCTTCTCTGCTCAGGGCTCTCAGGTAGCCGCCATGCTGCATATTCATCTAGAGGCCTAACTAGAAAAGAATTTGATTCCTAGCTTAGTAATATTGTTGGCAGAATTTATTTTCTTCCAGCCATATGACTACAGGTCCCCATTTTTTAGTGGCTATTGACAAGAAACTACCATTAGTTCTTAGAGGCCATGACAGCTTCCTGCTTCTTGGCCCACTCTGTAAGAAGTTTACACATGGTTCTTTGCTCCTGCAAGACTAGAAGGAAAATCTCTCGCTCCAGTCTGGCAAGTCAGAGTCTTCTATAATGCACTATAATTATGGGAGTGATAGTCCATCACGATTGCCTTGTTATATTTGTTAGAAGCAAGTCACAGATTCCGTTAAGACTCAAGGGGAGGGGAATCACTACACAGCTGGGACTCACTGAGGTCACCTGAAGGTGATTCTATCACAGAACTTATGGTCAGTTATTCATGGTACCAATAAGAGAAAATAAACCGAATCATTTCAAACAAACAAAACTATCTTCCCCAGAAACATATCATACATTCCTGGTCCCAAAGATTGGTGAAACAGTCTACTCTAAAGCTTCATCAACATTATATAAACATTGTGATTATGTCGGTCAGTATTATGCATCAACTTGGTGAGGCTATAGTTCCCGATTATGTAATCAAACACTAATCTAGGTATTTCTGTGAAAATCATTTGTATATGTGATTAACGTTTATAATCAGTTCACTTGAAGTATGATCGATTGTCCCAGAGTAAGCCTGATTCAATTCATTCAGAGGCTTTAAGAACAAAACAGGCTTCCCCGAAGAAGAAATTTCACCTATGGATAGCAGCTTAAATTCATTCCTGAAAGTTTCATCCTGCCCTTCTTGATGGCCCTATTGATTTCAGACTTGCCGTATTCACCACAATCGCATAACCCAATTCCTTGTAATAAGTCTCTCTCTATATAAAATCTTCTCTTAATTCTGTTTCTCTGGTTGAACTCTGACTGATACAGTAGTAAACTAAAATTTTTAAGACATTTGGTATTATTATAGTGCCATCTTTTATATAAAATACCACCATGTAGATAAATGGCATATGACCAAAAAAACCCTTGATTTAAATAATTTAATGGGAATGTTTCCCAGCCAGTTTCAAACTGAGTTACAAAGACAGGATGATAACCTTGTATTTTTGTATCGTCCCATATTAAAAGAAAGATACTGCTTACAAACAGAAGCGAACAGCCTAAGAAATCCAGCCACCCAGGCCCTGCATGGCCCTCTAAAGCAACGATGAATCCACATTGCAGTACAACTGTGATGCAGTGCACCATGAAGCAGGCGTTTGGCAGTCTTGGGGAATCAAAATAGTACAATCTGGGTATATTTTTTGGATCTATGGATGTACTTAATTCAGAAATAGATTCAGAAAAAGAATGAATAGACCACATAACCCCCAAATAATTATCAATAAATATATATTTTCTTACAATGGGGTTTTTATAAGTATTGCACTGAAATAAATTAAACTTTACTGATACAGACGAACAATTAGGAGTTCCACTAAACCATAATACTTACAAAGAAAATGTATATATGCATCAATAGATCAATAGGTAAATAAAAATATACAATTTTAGAAGATATTTTAAGAATGTATGTTTTTGTTTATTTCAGCATAAAGACATATGTTTGATCAAGATCCAAAAATTTAAATTATAGCCATAATAACTACATGCTCCACTTGAAGGAGAACCCACCCATTGTTTAATTTTGAGAAATGTAAATTCCAGTAAGCCTTTCAAGATTACTCCGGGAAAAATATATGCCTAGATAACAGAAAGAGTTGTTTTCCATTGCTTTTATTTTTGTTGTTTTGTATAAGATTATAATTATGAGTCAGATAAATATCACAGGACTCCTGCTGAAAATTATTACTTGAGATTTAGTATAGCCAAGCTGTCATGCAAGCTGCTGGAAAGCAAAATAAAAAGATGTAGAAGGAAAAATGTGTGGGTTCTGTTGTTATGGCCCATAAAAAAGTTAGTTAGAAATCTAAAAATATTGGGTGGCAAAGATTCTGTTTATAATGTAAAGATAAAAACCACAAAAAATTGAGTTTCTAAGTAAAAAAAGCAGCCAAAAGCTCCGAGTTTTCACATCTAGGTGATTGTTTGGATAGTATTTCCTTGAAAGAAATACTCAGTAAACAAACAGTAAAACAAGAAAGTAGACTGTTGATGCAATCAAGCAGAGAAAATCCGTTCTCAAGTATGTGGTTCTTGTGGGATCTGCTAAAATTGAGGGTCATTATCTCAGGACTGTTTCTACAGGAAATACAGATTGTGAAGATTTCTACATAGATGTGTCATTACTTGCAGGTTAAATATGGTGGAAAGGAATGCAAGGAATCTGGAAATGAAAACGCAGCATCAAAGCAATATCTACAATTTAGGGGGTCCACAGAATAAATGACTGCATTTTGCTGTCCAGAAAAAATAGAGGCAAAACCAGAAAATCAAAAGTGGTCTGTAATTATGAGTAAGACTACCTCAGGCCGAGAAATTCTTATCACCTATTTTTAAATCACAATCCAACAATTTCTAGATTGTGGCAAATTTAGGGCAACAGCAACTTTTATACTCAACATAAATTCATCAAGACAAAAGCACACACATTACGAAAAGAATTAAAAGCAAGCATAGAAAAAAAAATATACCACAATTTTGCCAATAGCTGAGGCTGATAGTTTTATCTGGCCAGAATAAATTTATCTACTTTTAATACACTGTGGAAACTTTATAGTCCTAATTTGGGTCCTTGTAAAAGTACATCAAATTCAAGAAAGGAGGCTTGAAATAAATTCAACTAACTGCCATGTGAACACTTAATGACTATTCACATTTGTATATGATATACAGTCATTTAGAAAATTATCATTGAGTACATTATGTTTTCTTTTGTATATTTATTTGTTCATTCATTCATTATATAAATAGTTATTGTGCACACAATATCTCCCAGGCACTAAAACGCAAGGAATGAAGAGATGGTCCTTGTTGTCAAAGGTTGACATTCTCAAGGAAAAAAGACATGTGAATAGATAATTAGTATTTGTTATAGAAATCACAATATTAGGGATAGTTAAGTATCAGGAAGGCTTCCAAGAGTCATTTACATCTGATCTGAAATGTAAAGATTTACGGGCAAAGCACTAGATCTTATTTTGGTGAGGACAACATTCCAAATAGAATTTAAAAACAAATACAGGAAGATGAAAAATAACTTACTAGGTGCAGAGGCTTAGAGGCATTTTATAATTCCCAGAGCATAAAATTAAAGACTCTGACGGTTCTAGAGAAGCACACAGGGGCTAGAACCACATGTTAAGAGACTTGACATTATCCTGGGGCCAGTCTGGGAAAGCAGATCTGCGGGTGTTAATAGATCTTGTAAAGAAATAAAAAGAGTTCATTGTTAGGTCAATTTGAGAAATACAAATTAAACAAGACTAAGCAGACATTCTTTGAGTTTTTAATATATCTGTGTGCTTTGTAAATTACCAAACATAATCCCTAAACTCATTTGTTCAAGGTAATTTTTTACAAGGAATATCTCACAGGACTAAGATTCCACTAAAAATTATCCTGAAAGAGTGGGAAACACTGAAGAGTTCCTATGTGGAAATAACAAGAACGGATTTGCAAGTTAGAAATATCTCCCTGGGGATTTTTGTGGAGGCTTGGTTAAAGGTTAAAATAAATGGATGAAAGAAGGCCAGTTAATCGGCTAGACCAGGCAAGAGATAATGAAGTACCACAGGAGCAGTAAAATTAGAGAGGAACAGGTGAAATATGTTAAGGAATTGAAATCTGTAAGATTTGTGTCGGGATGAAAAGGTAAGAGGAGAAAAAGAAATCAATTTCCATACTTCTGGGTTTGTAGACTAAGTGACTGAGAAAGGTATGGACCACCAAGTAAGATTTCAAAATATAGAATCTTTTGGGAGAGAAGTGATGAGTTAGGATTTTGAAACACAGGGCATGTAAAGACCACTGGTAATTTCAATAAGCTACATTTACACAGCCCTGAAGCTCATGGAAAGGTTTGTCATGCGAGAGAAATTCTCACATCAGTAGTTTTGGCTTTGTGTAGAAATCTTCAATGAAAATGTTCATCTGTAATCTCTGTTTATATTACCTCTTCCTATTTACATGATGGTATCAATCAATTTTCTCATCCATAGTTCTTAAACCAATTTGTTTATACGTGAACACATGCACATATACACACTCACACACAGACCTTCTATCTACAAAATTGTTAAATGTCTCCCCTTGAAATAAGCATTGGCATTATTCAGAATTAGGTAAATCGGCTTTCAGTAACAAGTAATCCACAAATATCAAAAGATTCCAGAGTATTGTTCATTGTGAGTCCAGGCAGGTGAGGTGATGGTTTCAATCCCAAATACTCTAATTCTGGGTCATCTGCATATCTATAAGTGTTACTGTGACCTGGGGACAACAAGCATGGAGAATCTAAAACTGGTTTCTAAACACTAAATGCTTCCACTTAAAAGTAAAACATAAGTTCCGATTACAAAGCAATTCACTATGCCTCCTATAATTTCAAAAAGATGAGAAAATGCAACAAAAGAAAAAAGAACCAGAAATATTGGTGAGTAGCAGGAGAAACTATTCTAAATTTACCAATCAGATAATTATTATTTTAGGGTCTAGCATATTTGTAGCACTTTGATATGGTGTTAGATGTAAATGAAAAAAAGATAAGTTTACTTAAAGCTGTTTCCAATTCCTCCCTCAAACAACAAATAAGACTCTAATAATGGATAGTTACAGAAAGTTGACACCTAGAATTTGCTATGGAGGATGTATTACCTATTGCTGGCACTTCATTCCAGACTTCTTAGGTAGAATCTCAGTGGAAGAGAATAATATGAGTACTACTTACAAATTGAGTATGACCTATAAATGAGTACTGCCTACAATGAGTACAGCCTACAAATGAGTATTACCTACAAATGTGAATGTAGACCTAAACAAAAAAAAAAGATGTTAAGAAAAAGTAATTATCTACTGAATGCTCTATGTTAGAAGAATCAGTTACCCAATAAGTGCTCTGTAATCCCAGCACTTTGGGAGGCTGAGGCGGGTGGATCACGAGGTCAGGAGATCAAGACCATCCTGGCTAACACAGTGAAACCCCGTCTCTACTAAAAAATACAAAAAATTAGCCAGGCATACTGGCGAGCGCCTATAGTCCCAGCTACTCGGGAGGCTGAGGCAGGAGAATGGTGTGAACTCAGGAGGCGGAGGTTGCAGTGAGCCGAGATTGTGCCACTGCACTCCAGCCTGGTGACAGAGCAAGACTCCGTCTCAAAAAAAAAAAAAAAAAAAAAGCAAAAAAATAGTATAATACCTTCCATGTTCCACAGCCACTCATGAATATCACAGTCTACAGTCTAGATTATAGAAGACAGATCTTTGCTAACATTATTACAAATGAAATCAAATATTACGTGAAGATGGAAGATAATTTTTCAAATGTGTTACAATTAATACATAGTTATTTTGTACTTAAGAAAAAAATCAAAATATATGTATGTAAATAAGATTTTAGTTTTCTCTCCCAGTTTCTGCCATTGTAAGAGAGAAACTAACAGAATCATTATGCTACATGTTGACTCTAAGGCAAAATTAACAAATTTTGCTTCTAGAGATTCCTCCATTGGCCTTAGCTTCTGTATTTCACAGAATCATTCTCATTTCAGGAAACTGATATTATAAAGTGTAATGTGCCCTCATGTGATTTCTCAAACAAATGAGTGTTTTTAAAATATCACTTTGTAATAATAAAAATATACTCATGAACTTGAATGATTGTGCTGTTTATAACTACTCTCTTGGTGTGAATTACTTTGCAACAATTCATGGCTTGCACACTTGGCTTAATTAAAGTATTCCTATCCTTACAAAGTGCACAAATGAAATAGAATTATTTTTATATCTGTCGTTTTAGGGGAAAGAGTCTGATTACTATTTGATTCAGTGGCATGGAGAAATGAATGTAGCCACAGGCAGCACAGCTCTGAGACCAATGAGAATATTGGGGAAAGTGAAACTAAGATTTTAAAAAGAAAATACTTTCTGACTTTAAGCCTGTCTCCCCAAATCACTGTGGAGAGAATAATGCCACATTCTCTAGCATTTGCTTTGTTTGTTTCTATGAGAAAGTCATGGTGATAGTAAGTGAAGATCCCCCCGCTTCCTGAATTCTACAAGCAACATGCAAACATCAGGTTTAAAATAGTATACTATATTTTAAACTCTTAGTAAGTTTGATATGCCATTACAGGTCATTTTAAATGCTCATAGTTACAGTAATGTATCTTTGGTAAAAGTATCACTCTTATTTTTAACTAAATTTGTGTACAGTATATAAGAAAGAAATATATGATCACTCGAAAGTGACAAACTATCCTCTCTTCTAAAGATCTTTCTCATATAAGAATTAAAAGGCTGGATTATCTCATTAACCTTAAGAAATGGCATGCTGTAATGATGTCTATAGTTTAGCATTACACAAAAATATACTCTTGAATATAAAATATATGTCACTAGGATTAATATCACATATGTTTAAAAGTTATTTCAGAATAGGAGACTTGTTAGCTAGAAATGTAGTATTTAACTCAAGTACTGCATATCCAATTTCTATTATCCATGCACTCACTCAAGATCCAAACCAGTGCTTAAGTGTTTTAGTCATCATTTTGTGGGAGCCGAGACATCTACATTAATTAACATAAAGTGGGAGAAACATATTTAATACTAATGACAGATTGTTTTAAAAATAAAGGCACTGAGCAGATAACTATTTCTTTCATGTGATTTCTGGCATTTCTTCATCCATGTAACTGCCCTTCATTTCAGTAGCAATAGAGAGCAAAACCCCTAGATATCAAAATGATAAATTTCTTTCACTCAGAATATCTTTCTCTCACTCTAATACACTATACACTCACTAAAAGGGCATTATTTCCTAGAAATGTGAGAGTTAAATTTTTTAAGCCTCATGATACGGGTGTTGTAATGAACACCATGCTGTATTATCATGACTTCAATATGATCAAATGCTGCTTAGGCATCTGAGATTCCTGAAAGAGAACTGAGAGGATCACAAGGATTAAAGACATATGAAATGTTAAATCTTTAATCATTTTTCACACATTTTATGGCTAGCCTATCCTTTCTCACAACTCAATGAAGTTGAGATGATGACAAGTGGAAAATAGTCAACTAATTAAATTTCAGACTTTCAAAAAGGTCAAAATAGTAGAGTATATTACTATACTTCACAGAATAAATGAAGCATGCAAATGCCAATACTTCATTCTGGTGACAAAACCAGAAAAATATATGAGAGAAAATTGAGCAAAATTGTCTCACTGCTTCAAGGTGTGGCAGTCAAAATTTAGCTAGGATGTAAATTTCATAGTGAGTTATTTGCTCTAAAATACAAAAGGTTGCTTTTTTTCTTGTAACTGTATCTTGAAAGTTACTCCTAGGTTGTACTTCTTGAATATATTTTGCTATAGACTATAAATGTGAGCCAAAATCTCCCTTAGCTACATGTCCGAAAAGCTTTCTTACATTATCCTTAACAATAAGCTGAATTCCATCTTTTGTCCATTTAATGAACAATTACATTTTATCAGTTTGGTCATAAGGGACAAAATAGCCTACATAAATAACATCAAAAAACTATCCCCCAAATAGAAAACCATACATAGTCACATATATACAATTTATATTATACACACATAATTATTAGTGTGTGGTGTTTTTGATAGTAAAAAAACAAAATGCACTACATATGAATGCATATTTTATCCTTGCTGTTTTTCATGCTATTCTCCAGCAACCTAAATGCCACTCATCTCCCATCATTCAAGGCTCAGTTTTTGTTTCACTTTTACCTTAAAAAATAACATTCTAATGATTATTTCCCTTCTTCAAAATTCTTGCTTATAGTCAGTCTCAACAAAATTGTTTGTCATTAGTAGTGAGATAATGCAGGTAAAGTACATATAACAGGGATTGGCACAGATCAGGTGTTTTAGAAAACATGGCCTCTTATTGGAAACAGGTTTTGAACTCTGAACTGCATTAGCTAAAAATGGCAATCTCGCTCTTTCATAACTATATATTATCCACAATATTATTCACCCTCTTCACTGAGCATCAGTTTTTACATATGTAGAATGATCAAAATGAAACTTATTTCAATGGGTTATTGAGGTGATTATATTTGATAATGTTTAAGATGCTTAACACATTTGATACATAATCAGTGCTCAACAAAGATTCATTTTCTTTCTACCATTTTGGTATAACTCTTTTTTCAATTCAATCATTTCAGTTAGCTGAATTGTCTCAGGCTTCTGAATGTGTGGAGAATTCAGGAAAACTCCACTGTATTAATTCCTTACTATTGCTGTAACAAAATCCCACCAGCTTGGCGGCTTAAAACAACATAAATCCGTTATCTACTGACCAACAGTTATCAAGAACCTACAGTTCTGTAGGTCACAAGCCTGATATGGGTCTTGCTAGGCTAAGATCATGAGTTTGGAAGCGTGTGGCTCCTTTCCGGGGCTTCCAGATTCAGTTGCTGTTATTTGTAATTATAGAAACAAAGCCTCTATTTTCTGGTCACCTATAATCTATGGGCCAATCCTAGCTTTTAAAAGCCCCCTCATTTCTTGGTTTGTAACCATCTTCATCCTCTTCAAAGACAACAATGGCAGGTAGAAACCATCCTGAGTTTTAAGATCTTGCATAATTAGGTAAGGCCCATCTGGATAATCAGAGATAAACTCATTTCAAGGTTGATAACAATAACATATATATAAATTTCCTGTGGCAAGTTTGGTTAACATATTTACAGGTTTCAAAGATTAGGATTCAGACAACTTTGAGGATCTATCATTCCGTTATCTGTACTCTTTGTAGGGTTATGTCATTGGACCTGTCAGTTGGACACATTATTTTCACACATTAACACAATTCCACTATGCCGGGTGTGATCATTTGCAGTTAATTGTATTTAGGAATTCGCCAGGAGTGCTAATATCTTATCACATATGTGTTTATGCAACCTGTGCCTGGCCTAGAGTTTTCCCCAACTGCTACAATGGTCAAGTGTCCAGTGGGTATATATGTGGTTATATATTCCAAATTTAGTCAGAATGTTAAATTTATACTGAGATAGGTGCTATAAAACAGCGATATAAACTCATGATATTTAATATGAGTTTAATTTTTAATATAAGCATATGATTTTTAATGTGTATATACATGCATATATATGTATGTATGTATGTATATTTACACACAAGGAGATAGATACATATCATCATATTGATGTGCAAATCTATGTATGTATGCTAGAAGCAATAATATGCCAGTAACAATGAGCATACCATTTTGCTTTCTAAACATCATTTTCCAATAAAACAAAATTTTATAGATTGGAGTTATTTCAGGGCAGAAGAAATATAATGGAAGCTGGACCATCTTACGACGTCAGAAAATAAAAAAGGACTCAAAAAAGAGGGAAAAGATAAGATCTTGTTGAAAGAACACAGATGCCAACAATTTGAAGAATCTCCAAGTGGTCAAAGCTGAAAAAAGAAAATTGAATAGCAAGAAAAATAATGATAATACTGGACTTTAATCCATAAAAAATATAAATATTCATGTCTATATTAACAAAATTGTTTATTAAATAAACATATGTAGATGACAGTCTATTCTTCGTTACAATATAATTCTAATTGATAAATGTACAAGGTAAGAAAAAAGTACTGTTAGGCAAACACAGCAATAATAAATCTTTAAGACATGTTCATTGATGGAAGTTAAAATTATATGGCAAACTTTAAGAATGAGGTTTTATAAACTCCAAATATCTCCCCGAAGTTATTTATCAACTACAAAGGGAAAGATCGTAAATTTAGAATGGAAAATCCTGGAAAAAGCTACCTGAGCTAAGTTATCAAGGTTAACAACACCTAAAGTAAGATATGTTTACATTATGAACCCCTTGATATGAAACATCTAATAGGATACAACATTGTCTCCGTGGTATTCTTTTAAACAATATATTATACCATTGCTATAAGCCGACATCATCGGACAAACCCAGATTGAGGAGCATTCTACAGAATAATTGATCAATGATTTACAAGTGTCAAGGTGATGAAAGACAAGAAAAGGCTGAGGAAATGTTAGAGACTGGAGGATACTCAGGATAAATAGCAGCTATACATAATGTGGAGCCTGGATGGAATTCTGAACGGAAAAAGGACATGTGTGGATAAGCTGATGGAATTTTACTAGAAACTAGAATTGCAAAATAGTTAATAGTATCTTATCAATCTTAATTTCCGGTTTTATGTAACCCTGGTTGTGGTTACATATAAAATGCTAACATAGGAAAAAAATAATAAAGAGGTAAGAAAATTCATTTCATAATTTTGGCAACTTTTTTCATGCCTTAAATTAATTTCAAATAAAAAGTTGAAATGGTATAAGCTAATAAGAGTTATTAGAACTGTTGATGCACAGGCACAGATCAGTACCCTGTAAAAGGTAATAATAATGCTATCATGGTTGGGCACATACTATTTAACAATTATCAATTAATTTCACGAATTAATTTATGTAACACTCATGGTCACAGTATGAAATCGGTACTATTGTACCATCCACATTTTACATATGAAATAAATGAGGCACATAGAGAGTGAATTATTTAGCCCAAGAACTTTGAAACCAGGCAAAGCCCAAGCTTTTATCTCCCATGCTGCATAGGCTCTTTCGTAGCAACCTTAATAAAGGTTTAATTAAGCTGATATTTAGTTTGAAAGTAGCATAATTAAATTATTAAATTTTGAGAAATGGAGTTAAGAAATAAGTCAGTATAACTTCACAGTAAATACCACATGCTATTTCTCAAAGAACACATTTTGAATTACAAATAATAAAAATGAAGAAAATAATGAGAAAATTTTCATGTTACTATCTATTTTATTATGATTCCTTCAGCTCTTATTTCTGCGCTTTAAAAACTATAAAATTAGGACCATTTTGATTTCTGTTTATTGTTCTTATCTCCAAACTTTTTGTTATGGGGCTTCCTTCCTGTTCTCTATTATTTTTTTCCCTTCTCTTTTATCTATATTCCCTTAAAAGATCACTTGTCTATCTTTTGCCAGCTCCTCCTCTTATATTTGCCGTGTTCCATTTTATACCTCACATAACTTGCTCTGGCTGGAAATAATGTGTCTCAACGCAGTACATTTCCTCATTGAAGAGCAGCTAAAAGAGTAAGCATTAATTTTCAACTTAAGCATCAATATAAATTTCACTTTAATATAAATCTGAAGTGCTCCAGTAAAATCTGTATTCTTACGGCAGGTCTCTCTCATAAGCTCATATTCTTGATGAGTTTAGGCGATGACAAACAGCACACTGTGTCAAACTCTGACTCTCTCTCATTTCTTCCCTTTATCAGCCTCTCTCAAATAAAAGTGGTGAAACTCACTGCTGAGAACACTATAACATTTGCATTGTACTTTCAGATATAGATTAGTAATTCTCATGGATGAAAAAAAGAGTAAGAATTATCTTTTACTTTACTAGTTCAGAGACCATAAGTATTTCAGGTTGAGCTTTTAGACTAAATGAATGGAATATTTTTATCAAGTCGGAAAATCAAAGTTGTTAGTACAGTTACAAAACAATAGGTGAGACTACACAAAACTGTTCTTCACCTCTTCACTCAAGTGTTTTTGGGGAAACAATGCAGGCTTCTTAGATGCAGTCTAATTTTTCTTCACCTTCATCTGGATGAATGAGACAATGAGCATCTTAAACTCAATACGTTAAAAAACATTCTCAGGGAGAGCTACTGCATTAGTCCATTCTCACACTGATACAAAGGCATCTATGAGACTGGGTAAGTTACAAGGAAAAGAAGTTTAATTAACTCACAGTTCCACAGGCTGTACAGGAGGCATGGCTGCAGTGGCCTCAGAAAGCAATTATGGTGGAAAGTGAAGGGGAAGCAAACACATCTTACATGGCGGGAGCAGGTGCAGACAGAGTGAAGGGAGAAGTGCTACACATTTTGAAACAACCAGATCTCAGGAGAACTCTTACATAACAGCAAGGGAGAAGTCTGTTCTCATAATTCAATCAGCTCCCACTAGCTCCCTCCTCTAACACTGAAGATTACAATTTGACATGAGATTTGGGTGAGGATGCAAAGCCAAACCATATAATTCCACCCCTGGCCCCTCCCAAATCTCACTTTCTTCTCACATTTCAAAGTCAATCATGCCTTCCCAACAGTCCCCCAAAGTCTTAACTTATTCCAGCATTAACTCAAAATACCAGGTCCAAAGTCTCATCTGAGACAGGGCAAGTTCCTGCCATCTGTGAACTCATAAAATGAAAAACAAGTTACCTCCAAGATACAGTGGGAATACAGACATGGGGTTAATATTTCCCATTCCAAATGGGAGAAGTTGGTCAAAATAAAAGGGCCACAGGCCCCATGCAAATCCAAAACCCAGCAGGGCAGTCATTAAATCTTAAAGTTCTGAAATAATCTCCTTTGACTTCATGACTCACATCCAGGTCACACTGATGCAAGGCGTAGGCTCCCAAGGCCTTGGGCAGTTCCATGCCTGTGGTTTTACAGGGTACAGCCCCCACAGCTGCTTTGGTGGGCTGATGTTGAGTGCCCATGTATTTTTCCAGGTGTGTGGTGCAAGTTGTTTGTGAATCTAGCATTCTGTGGTCTGGAGGACTGCAGACCAGTAAGGACTCTGTGTGGGTGTTCCAGCCCCACATTTCCCCTCTCCACTGCCTGAGTAGAGGTTCTCCATGAGGCCTCTGCCCCTGAAGCAGGCTTTTGCCTAGACATTTAGGTATTTCCATACAACTTCTGAAATCTACATGGAGGCTCCCGAGCCTCAGCTCTCTCCCTCTGCACACTCACAGGCTTAACACTATGTGGAAGTCTTGGTGGCTCCGGGCTTGCACTCTCTGGAGCAGTGCCCTGAGATGTATTTAGGGCCCTTTTAGCCATGGTTGGAGCTGGAATGTCTGGGATGCAGAGCACCGTGTCCTGAGGCTGCACAGAGCAGTGGAGTCCTGGATCTGGTCTTCGACACCATTCTTTCTTCTCAGGCCTCCGGGCCTGTGATGGGAGGGGCTGCTATGAAGGTCTCTGAAATGCCTTGGAGGTACTTTCCCAACTGTTTTGGCTATTAACATTTGGCTCCTCTTTACTTAGGCAGATTTCTGCAGTACACTTGAATTTCTCCCCCTGAAAATGGGTTTTTCTTTTCTACCACATGGCCAGTCTGCAAATTTTCCACACTTTTATGCTCTTCTTTCTTTGTAAGTATAAGTTATAGTTTCAGATCATTTCTTTTTTTTTTTTTTTTTTTGAGACGGAGTCTCGCTGTGTCGCCCAGGCTGGAGTGCAGTGGCCGGATCTCAGCTCACTGCAAGCTCCGCCTCCCGGGTTTTTACGCCATTCTCCTGCCTCAGCCTCCCGAGCAGCCGGGAACTCACGGTTCCACAGTCTGGCTGTGCAGAAGGCATAGCTGGGGTGGCCTGAGGAAACTTATAATCGTGGTGGAATGCAAAGAGGAAGCAAACACGTCTCACGTGGTGGAAGCAGGAGGAAGAGAGTGAGGGGGAAGGGCTGCACACTTTGAAACCACCACATCTCATGAGAACTCTATCACCAGAGCAGCAAGGGGGAAGTTTGCCACCAGGATTCAATAACCTCTTTCCGGGCTCTTCCTCTAACACTGAAGATTAGAATTCAACATAAGATTTGGATGCGGACACAGAACCAAACCATATTAGCTACATTTGCTTCTTCAGGTTTAAGGGTATTCCTATGGTGTGCCACCATCCCTTATTGGCTTGCCTTTCACATGGCCATACATATGAAAATAGTCTCTTCATTAAGCATCCTTCATCTGCTCTTTTGACATACTGTATCTATCCTGCTGGACCCTTCTTCAATGCAATGCACGGTTTTCCTCTGCAAAGTTCTTACAACTTGAAAGAAAAATTGCTAGCAACAATTAGAAAAAAACTCTCATTCACAGCTAATTCAATACCACTGCATTTCCAGTTTTTAGTAAATGAGTTTACCACCTAAATCACATGTTAAATATAAACCATTGAACAGGACCAAACTTTATTCATTCATTTTCCTCTCACTTCTATTTTAATAGAGGAAATACCTCTTATCAAAGGTCAATATTTCCAATTAGGCTTTGGAGCTTTGGATCTCAAACTTCCCACTTTCTTAGAAATGTTAATGCTGGGCTGAGTACAGTGGCTCATTCCTATCATTTCAGCACTGTGGGAGGCTAAGGCGGTGGATCACTTTAACCCAGGAGTTTGAGACTAACCTGGCCAACATGTCAAAACCCCATCTCGACTAAAAATAAAAAAATTAGCCAGGCATGGTGGTGCATACCTATAGTCCCAGCTACTCTGGAGGCTGAGCCAGGAGAATCGCCTAAACCTGGGAAGCGGAGGTTGCAGTGAACCAAGATCCTGTCACTGCACTCTGGCCTAGAAGACAGACAGATACTATGTATCAAAAATAAAATAAAATAAAATAGTCAATGCTTGATTAGCTATTTTTAATCCAATGTCTTCCTGTCAATATTTTTCAGCATTTAATCACATATTATTTTTGCTCTTATCTTAAAATAACTCCCAAACTTCATATCTCTCTCAGACTACCTTTTTAAAAAACAGTCATTATTCTTGAAAGCACAACAGAATGGCATTATTCTTCATCTCTGCATTTCCCACTTACTCAGATCCAATTGGTGTGAACTAGGCCAATGTGTACATTTGCAAGGCAGTATGGCTTATACCTGCTTTTTATTTATAACAGATTTCTTACAACCCAGTTTTCTAAAGATTTTATTTTATCCTATTCTCCCAACAAAGCTTAATCCACTACACACACTGAGTTCTAGGTACATTGAATAGAAACTTCATTCATTGCTTTAAGATCTTACCCCATATATGCACTGGCCTAGGATTACACATTTTGTGATATATTCTGTTAAGAAGAAGTGGCTCACCCTTTTTTCTGTCATTTTCTTTTGACATATATTTTCTTTTCTGAATACATTTGAAGTCAAGGAAGCAGCATCATAGAAACAAGTAAAATCTGAAATTGCATTTGTTGGTTCAGTGTAACATCAGTGCATCTACAACTTTATTTATTAATACAATTTAATTTTCCAGTGGATTCATTCTTTCAAGCAAATTAACAACTATACTTGATATTGATTTATTTATAATCAATGGAAGACATATTCCAAAAAGGGCAAATGATATACGAGCTCAGTGAAACTGACTGAAAAGTTCCCAGATAACAGAGATTACGAAAAGTATTTAAAATGAGAACAAGTAGAAGTAAAGGTCAACATTACCACAACACTGCTTATTAAGTGAAAATCTTTGAACAGAAAAGTTTACAAATCTCAATTATTGGCACATTTTCCAAAATAAGAACTAAACATATTTCAATAACATAGGGATCATAGAAATCAGTGTTTAACAAAATAGAAATTCGCTTTTAAAGTATTTTATTAAAAAGTTAATATAGGGTAAACATAATATATTATTTTAACATCCTTCGTATGGTCTTGAGTGACTCCTATAATACCAAAGATCTGAAAAAGATATTGATAAATCATAATAACATTTATTAGGGAATGATTTTCAATTACATCTATCTTTCTTTAGGAATTACATAGCACAGGTGAAAATAATGTATCTTAGGTATAATTTTACTGCCTGATATATGAGAAGTGTTTTGTGGTTGATAATGCAAATGAATCATTAAAAACAAGTCAAAAATAAATCAAAAAACACAAGAAAAGGTAAATGTGTATCTTATATTCTGAGACAGAACTGGGACAGCGTGGAATGTGGCTTAGGATAGAGGAGATTATGAATAACATACATTCAATTATGTACCATGCACTGTTCTATTTGTAGCACACGTGTTACCACATTTATTAAGTCTGTAAAGAAAGCCTATGACTTTTACGGCAAGAGAGCAGTAGTGGGGGAAGTGAAGACATAGGCATAGAGACTTGTGCAGGGACAGCTGCCTTTTGGGTCTGAAAGAATCTGGTGAAACTGAAAGAAGTTTCTTCCTCCATTCTATAAGTAATTACCATGTAGCTGCTATGTGGTAGGTTCTTTGCTAGCTGCTGAGATGTACTGGTGAGAGAGACACGCTTCCTTTTCTCATGTATCATGCATGAAGCAAACACAAAGCAAAGAGCTAAAACACTTTACAAATTGGGAAAATGGTTGAAATAAACATATTTCTTACAGTATAGCAGATTATAATTCTCACTAGTTCTCTCAAATAAAACAACTAAAATGCTAGGCACAAACTTACCTAGATACTTGCTAAACACTCTGATGAAGTGCATTGAAAGAAACCCAGAAGTTAGTTGAGAATAAGAATCTAGATCTTGTTTTTTTTTTTTTTTTTTTTTTTTTTTTTTTTTTTTTTTTAAAGTAAGTTTTAAAGATGGCTTTACCAAATTTATTTTCTGTACTCTGGGATCATAAGCTTCTGAATCGGCAGTTGAACATCCCGGACAGGGTGGAAAACCTAAAGAACCCCTTGGTGAGACTTAGTAATCCAAACAGAATCTTACATCTTCAGGGTAAGACGCAATAAGAAATAAGAGGCATTGAGGTGGACACAGAAATGAGTATCAACTACCTCAACTCTGGCAAAGTAAATAAAAATCTCTTTTGCAACTTTAAAATCCTAAAGAGGCTCTAACATTGCTTTTTTTTTTCTTTTTATCCCAACATGCTACCTGTGCTCTCTGAAAAACATCAAACATCAAAGCAGGAATTAAATTTAAAGTCATCCTGGCTATTAGTGGCTCCAGGCAGGAAATAGAAGCAAATGCAAATCCTGTCTGGGAAAACTTAAATCAAGAAATACCAAAAAAATTGACCACAGATAAATTTATATTAAAATCAAATAGCCCACGGGCAAAAATGACACAAATAAATTAGCCACTATTAAGTGAGAAGCAATGTAAATAATAGTGGAAAAAGTCAAAAATTATTTTAAATATTGGAACTATGAGACATAATTTTAGAAAACAAATATGTTTAATAAATCCAAATAAAAAAGAAAAGTTTGAATATATTTGCAGGGAACATAAAAGTATGAAAAATTACTAAGAAGTCAGTTTTGGATCTGGCATTTAAGAAGCTTAGGAATCAAAAGTATCCTAATAGCAGGTAAAAACGTGAACAAACTAAAAAATAAATAAATAAATAAAAATAAAAAATACTAGATCTATAAGAAAAATGGGATAATGGAACATACCACTGCTCCCCAAATTAGAGAGATGAACAGGAGAATACTAACAGTCACAACTACTGGAACAGTGGAACAGCACACGAGTTAAAACTTCTGCAGGAACCCGTGTTTGGGTAGGGAAATCTGAACTGTAATTGGTGAATTGCTGGAGGCTCCCTGTGGACAAGAATGAGAAATAAACTCTCCAGAAGGACCCAGTCATGTTAGGGGTCATACTTTCCTGAGTTTTACCTCCTGGAATTTTACTTGATTCTCACGGTGAATATCAGAAAAAAATGTTAATGCTTCTAGCACGAGGAGGATAAAAGAACCATTTTGAAATATAGCAGAGAAATGTATCCTTCTTAAGCATTCCTTCAGGAGAAACTATTTAACCAGAATCCAAGCTCCTGGAGTTTTACCAGAGCCTAACTGACATGCGGAAAAGATAATACCCACCTCCAGCCCAGGTCAGCTATTCTGTCCTACCTGAGGGAGGAGTGGGACTAGAAGTGCCACATTGTTCAAGGTCTATTGACAGCAGTTTTTTATTCCTGGAACATCACGTCCATTTTTTGTTTTTTGTTTTGTTTTTTTTTGGTAATTTAAGAAAAAATTACAAGACATACTAAAAGGCATAAAAACACAATTTGAGGACACAGACCAAGCAATAGGATCAGACATGGCAGGGATGTTCAACTTCGATTGGGAATTCAAAACAATTGTGATTAATATGCTAATGATTCTGTCAGATAAAATAGACAGCATTCAAGAACATATGGGCAATGTAAGCAGAGAAAGAAAAATTCTAAGAACCAAAAATAAATGCTAGGGATCAGAAGCACTGTAACGGGAATATTTTCAATGGGTTTATTAGTAGACATGGCACAGCAGAGGAAAAAATCTGTGAGCTTGTGGATATCAAATAGAAACCTCTAAAACTAAAAAGCAAATAGAAAAAAAATACTAAAAAGAGGAAAATAGTATAAGAATATTCAAGGACTTTGAGGCAACTACAAAAGGTTAAATTATGTACGTGTAATGAGAACACTATAAAGAGAAAGACATTGAAGAAATAGGCCAGGCGCGCTGGCTCAAGCCTGTAATCCCAGCACTTTGGGAGGCCGAGATGGGAGGATCACGAGGTCAGAAGATCGAGACTATCCTGGCTAACACGGTGAAACCCCGTCTCTATTGAAAAATACAAAAAACTAGCTGGGCGAGGTGGTGGCACCTGTAGTCTCAGCTGCTCAAGAGGCTGAGGCAGGAGAATGGCGGGAACCCGGGAGGCGGAACTTGCAGTGAGCCGAGATCGTGTCACTGCACTCCAGCCTGGGCCACAGAGCGAGACTCCTTCTCAAACAAACAAAAAAAAAAAAAGAAAGAAATTGAAGAAATATTTGAAACAATAATTCAATAATTAAGAATTTTTACAAGTTAATGTCAGGTACAAAACTAAAGGACCAGGAAGGTCAGAGAACTTCAAGTAAGACAAATATCTAGGCATTTATCCTTTTCAAACTATAGAAACACAATTGCAAAAATGAATCAGTGGGAGCTAAAAAAAAAAAAAAAGTTGAAAAAAGAAAAAAATATAAAACTCATATACTAAAAAAGAAAAGAAAATCATATAAAATGCTCAGTTAATAACACAAAAGGAAGAAAAGTGTATTAAACAAAAATAGAAACAAAACCTAAAGAAATAAATAGAAAATATGGGCGACTATGGTAAATATTAGTCTGACTATATGAGTACTCACTTTGAACATCAATGGTTATTTTTTTATTTCTTATTTTTAAGAAAAACATATCACTCTGTTTCCCAGGCTGAAATGCAGTAGCACACTCATAGCTCACTGCAGCCTTGAACTCCTGAGCTTAAGTGAGCCGTCTGCCTCAGTGTCCTGAGTAGCTAGGACTCAGATGCATGCCAACACACCTAGCTAAGATTTCAGGTGTGAAAGGCGAACATCAATAGTTTAAATGCAGCTATTAAAAGACAATATCAGAGTGTATCAAAAAACAAGACCCAACTGTATGTTGTCAACAAGAAACCTACTTCAAATATAAAGTCACATGTAGATTATAAAAACTATCTAAATTGCAAAAGAGAAAATCCCATTATCTGTTCACTAATGATATAATTTTATACCAGAAAACTCTAAAGACTCCTCTGAAAGATTCCTAGGTTTGATAAATGACCTCAGTAAAGTTTCAGAATACAAAATCCAGCTACAAAAATTGGCAGAATTTTTATACATCAGTAACCATAAAAGTGAGAACCAAATAAAGAACTCAATCCCATTTCAATAGCTACAAAAACAAACATAACATACCTAAGAATATATTTTAACCAAGGAGATAAAATGTCTCTACAAAACACTGAGAAAAGCAAAGGTAAAAGACACAAACACAGAGATAAAACATCCCATGCTCGTGGATCAAAAGAATAGTATCATTCAAATGACCATACTACCCAAATGAAATCCCTATAAAGTACCAAGGTCATTTTTACAAAATTAGAAAAAAGCAACCCTAAACTCATATGGAACCAAAAAAGATCCCAAATAGCCAAAGCAATACTAAGCAACAAGAATAAAGCTGGAGGTACCACATTACCTGACAACAAATCATACAACAAGGCTCTAATAATCACACAGCATGGTTCTGATATAAAAACATACATAGATCAATGGAATAGAATAGAGAACCCCAAAATAAAGCCACACACCTAAAAGCAACCAAACTTTGACCAAGCTGACAAAAATATACACTAGGGAGGCTGGGAGCCGTGGCTTACACCTGTAATCCCAGCACTTTGGGAGACCAAGGCTGGCGGATCACAAGGCCAGGAGTTTGAGACCATCCTGGCTAACACAGGGAAACCCCATCCCTACTAAAAATACAAAAAATTAGCCAGGCATGGTGGAGGGCGCCTGAAATCTCAGCTCCTTGGGAGGCTGAGTCAGGAGAATCTCATGTACCTGGGAGGTAGAGGTTGCAGTGAGCTGAGATCACACCACTTCACTCAAGCCTGGGCAACAGAGAAAGACTCCATCTCAAAAAAAAAAAAAAAAAAAAAAAAAAATCAAATGTATATATGTATATATATGTATATATATACACACACACATATATATACACATACAAACACACACACACACACCCCCCAGGGAGAGGATTCAATAAATGGCGCTGGAAAAATTGGAGAGCCATATGCAGAACAATAAACCTGTACTCATCTTTCTCATGATATACAAAAACTAACACGAGAGGAATACAGTACTGAAATGTAAGACCCAAAACTATAAAATTATAAAACAAAACTTAGGAAAAACTGTTCTGGACATTGTTCCAGGCAAAAAAAAAAACCCCAAAAAAAAAAACCTATGTCCTAACAAGTAAACACAGCAGAAACAAAAATAGACAAATTGAACTTAATTAAACTAAAAAACTTCTTCTCAACAAAATAAATAATTAATAGAGTAAAATGAGAACCTACAGTATGGGAGAAAATATTCACAAATTATGCATGTAACAAGGGGCTAATATTCCGAATCCACAAGAAACTCAAAGAACTCAACAAGAAAAAAACATTAGAAGGGAGACAAAAAACATGAACAGACCTGTCTCAAAAGAATACATATAAGCAGACAAAGAACACATGAAAAAAAATGCTCAACATCACAAATTTTCAGATGAGTGCACATTAAAACACAATTAGATACATCTTACACCAGTCAGAATGACTGTTACTAAAAAGTCAAACAATAATAGATGTTGACTAACATGAAGAGAAAAGGGAACATTTATGCATTCACTGTTGGTGGGAATGTAAATTAGCATAACCTCTATGTAAAAACAGTGTGAAGATTTCTCAAAGAACTAAAAATAGAACTACCATTTGATCCAGGAATCTCACTATTTGGTATCTACCCAAAGGAAAAGAAATCACTGTATCCAAAAGATACTTGCACTCACATGTTTATCACAGCAGCATTCACAAGAGCAAAGTCATGGAATCAATCCAAATATGATCATATTTTCCTTATCCCCCTTCCACTGATAGATATTTGCATATGCATATACATGTATATATACATATACACACACACACACACATATATATATATACACACACACGCACAGAATATTACTCAAGCACAAAAGAAAATAAAATCATGTATTTTGCAGCAACATGATGGAACTGGAAACCATTATTCTAAGTGAAACGACTCGGAAACAGAAAGTTATAAACTACATGTCCTCAATGATAAGTGGGAGCTAAGAAATGAATACATACTGATAAAAAGTAGAATAATAGATAATGGAGATTACAAAAGATAGAGGGGTGAGAGGAGGTGAAGAATACAGTAGTACCTTTTGTTTACAATGTACACTATTTGGGTGATGGCTACACTGAGGGCCCAGAATTCACCACTATGCAATATATCTATGTAATACAACTGTATTTGTATCACATAAATCTGTAAAATATTTTTAACAACTAAACTGATGGAGAAAGATATAGCATGCTTATACTAATCAAAAGAAAGCAAGAGTACTTACATTAATTTCAAATAGAGGAGTCTTCAGAGAAAGAAGTTATTAGGCTGTTTATTCTGTTGGTAATTTCATTTGATTTGTGGAAGCTCTTTGGTTTAATTCAGTCCCATTTGTCAATTTTGTGTTGGTTGTGATTGCTTTGGGGGACAGAGCCATAAATTGTTTCTCAAAGCTGTTATTGAGAAGGTATTTCCTAGGTTTTTCTTCTAGGATTTTTGTAGTTTGAGGTATGATATTAAAGTTTTTAATACACCCTTGGATAAAGATGGGATAAAGAATACATGATATCATACTTGAATTGATTCCATGACTGCCCTTGTGAACGCTGCTGTGATAAACATATGAGCACAGGTGCCTTTTGGATACAATGATTTATTTTCCTTAAGGTAGATACCGAATAGCAAGATGGCTGGATCAAATGATAGTTTTATTTTTAGCTCTTTGAATCCTTGTGTATGGTGACAGCCAGGGGTCCAGTTCCATTCTCTGCATATGGCTAGTCAGTTATCTCAGTACCATTTATTACATAAAATGGATACATCACTACCAATCTTACGGACTTTAAAAAGGGCAATAAAAGGATACTGTGAACAACTCTCTGCTCACAAATTTGATAACCTATGTAAAATGGTCCAATTTCTTGAAAGACACAATCTGCCAAAGCTCACACATGAAAAAATAGACTATTTAAATACACCTGTATTTGTTAAATATATTGAATAAATACGTAATAATCTTTAAGAACTAAAAGCACCAGACACAGATGGATTCCTAGTGAATTCTACCAAACATTTAAGAAAGAAATTGTAGGCTGGGCGCGGTGGCTCACGCCTGTAATCCCAGCACTTTGGGAGGCCGAGACGGGCGGATCACGAGGTCAGGAGATCGAGACCATCCTGGCTAACACGGTGAAACCCCGTCTCTACTAAAAAATGCAAAAAAACTAGCCGGGTGAGTTGGCGGCGCCTGTAGTCCCAGCTACTCGGGAGGCTGAGGCAGGAGAATGGCGGGAACCCGTGGGGCGGAGCTTGCAGTGAGCTGAGATCGTGCCACTCACTCCAGCCTGGGTGACAGAGTCAGACTCCGTCTCAAAAAAAAAAAAAGAAAGAACGAAAGAAATTATATCAATTTTCCATAATCTTTTTCAGAAGATAGAAGCAGAGAAACACTTCCTTACTCATTCTAAGAAGCCAGCATTGCCCTAATACCAAAACCTGACAAAAACGTTACAAGAAAATAAAACTAGCTACCAACATTTAATAGATGCAAATATTTTCAAGAAAATGTTGTCAAATTGAGTTGACCAATGTATAAAAACAATTATCCACCATGGCTTGTGAGATTTATCCCAGATAAGCAAGGTTGGTTTCACATTAGAAAATCAATTAATGTAGTCAATCACATCAACAGAGAAGAGAAATCACATGATCATATTAACAGATGCAGAAAAACCACTTGATGCAATGGGTGTTAACCCATTCATGATTTTAAAAGTCAGTAAACTAGAAATAGATGAGAACTTTCTTAAATTGATAAAAGGTGTCTGCATAAAAAACCACAGCTAACAACAAACTTACCATTTAGAAACTGTGGGCTTTCTTACTAACGTCAGGAACAAAGCAAGGGTGTCCCCTTTCACCAGTGCTTTTCAGAATCCTACTAACTAAAGCAATAAGACAAGAAAAGAAAACACAATGCATATAGTATGGGAAAGGAGAAGTAAACCTGTCTTTAGTTGACTATGACAATGATTTATGTAGATAATTTGAAAATAAATAAACAAAAAATCCCAGAACTAATAACCAGTTATACCAAAGTTGCAGAATAAAGGGTTAATATACAAAAGCCAGTCATGTCCATATACACTAGCAATGATTAAGAAGAGTTTGAAATTAAAAACACAATTCCATTTTACATTAGCATCTTCAAAAATAAAATACATGGGTAAACAAAATAAAAGATGTATAAAATTTATATAAAGAAAACTGCAAAACTGATTAAAGAAATTGAAGAAGTAGTATGTAAAGAAAGAGATATTCTATGGTCATGGATAGGGAGAGTCAATATTGTCAAGATGTGAGTTCTTTCCAACATGATCTATAAATTCAGTGCAATCCCAGTGAAATTCTCAGAAAGTTATACCATGATTTTAACAAACTGATTCTAATATTTATATGGAAAGATAAAAAACCCAAATAACCAACACAATATTAAAGAATAACTAAGTTGGAGGATTCATACTACTCAACTTCAAGAACTAGTGTAAAGCTGGAGTAATTTCAGGAAAGTATGTTATTGGTGAAAGACTAGACAAATAGATAAATAGAGCAGAAAACACAGTCCAGAAATAGATGCACGTAAATACAGTCAATTGATCTTGATAAAGGAGCAATGACAATTCAATGAAACAGATACAATCTTTTCAACAAATTACGCTAGAACACCTAGACATCCATTAGCCAACAAAAAGAAGAATCTAGATAGAGATGATATATATCCTTTGCAAAATCTTATTCAAAATGGATCCCAGACCTAAATGTAAAATGCAAAACTATAAAACACCTAGAAGATTACATCAAAAATATACATGATTTTTGGTTTGATACTGACATTTTAGATACAATCCCAAAGGCAAAATTTTAAAAAGAACAAATTAATAAACTGTCTTAATTAAAATTAAAAATGTCTGCTCTGTGAACGACAATGTCAGGAGAATGCAAAGACAAGCCTTGTACTGGAAGAAAGTATTGGCAAAAGACATCTTATAAACAAGTGTTATCCAAAATATACAATGAACTCTTAAAATTCAACAATAAGAAAACAAACACCCCAATTAAAAATGGGCCAAACAATTTAGGAAACACTTCACCAAAGAAGATATACAGATGTCAAATAGCATATGAGATGATGCGCCACATCATATATAATCAGGGAAATGCAAATTAAAACAAGGCACCACTACACACATATTAGAATGGCCACAATCCATAACATTGATAACACCAAATGCTAGTGAGGATGAGGAAATTCTCATTCATTATTGATGAGAATATAGAAAGGTACAGTCACTTTGCAAGATAGTTGGGCAGGTTTTTTTTTTTTTTCCCCCAAAACAAAACATGATATTATTATTTCATCTAGCAACTGTGCTCCTTGGTATTTACCCCTAAAAGATGAAAATGTATGGTCACAAAAAACTCTACACAAAGATGATGATAGCAGTTTTACACTTAATTACCAAAGGTGGGAAGCAATAGTAGGTAAATTGATAATCTGTGATATAACTAGATAATGAAAAATTATTTAGGACTGAAACAAGTTAGCTATAAATCCATGAAAAAATAATGTAGATGAAACTTAATTGCATATTAGTAAATGAATAAAGGCAGTCTAAAAATGCTATGTGCTGTTTGGCTTCAACTATATGACATTCTGAAAGAGGCAAAACTGTGAAGATAGTAACAAGGTAAGTGGCTGTTCAGGGGAGGTGGGAGGGAAGAACAAATAGGTGGAGTGTTGAGGAAGTTTAAGGCATTTACACTAATCTGTATAATACTCTAAAGGTGTGTGTGTATATATATACATATATATATCATATAGTTGTCTAAATCTGTACAATGTACAACACTGAGAATGAACTTTAATGTAAATTATGGACTTTTAGTGACAAAGACATGTCAATATAAGTTCATCAATTACAACAAATGGATCACTCTGTTGGGGAATGTTGATAATGGGAGAGGTTATGCTTGTGGATTGGATTGGTGGTATATGTGAAATCTCTGTACTTCTCTTCTCAATTTTGGTGTGAACCTAAAACTGCTCTAAATATAGTCTATTTTTATATTACAAATAATTTGTTTAAAATGACCAGTTAGATATTTTATAAATGGTAATTGATATTGTAATCATTGAGTTCATAGTAATTTAAATTAAAAATATATGGATAAGATTAAAGATTAATAAATATTGGAAGTAATTTTCCAGGGTATGGCCTAGGGAGGCAAAAAAAAAGATTTATGTCTGAAAGATAGTTTAAGTGATGTGAAGTAATGTATGAGAAAATCTTCAGTGTCTTCATGATTATTGTAAGAGAGGAATGAGAGAATTGTTCAGAGGAAAATATTGTTGTGACAATTCTATGGAATTACAAAGGATGATAACCTAGAAATTCAAGAAAAGCAACAAATCTCAATCAGATTAAATTAAACAGACATCAGCTGGGCACAGTGACTCATGCCTGTAATCCCAGCAGTTTGGGAGGCCAAGGCAGGTGGATCACCTGAGGCCAGGAGTTCGAGATCAGCCTGGCTAACATGGTGAAACCCCGTCTCTACTAAAAATACAAAGTTAGTTGGCTGTGTTGGCACATGCCTGTAATCCCAGCTACTTCGGAGGCTGAGGCAAGAGAATCGCTTGAACCTGGAAGGCAGAGGTTGCAGTGAGCCAGAATCATGCCACTGCACTCCAGCCTGGATGACAGAATGAGACTCCGTCTCCAAAAAATAATAATAATTAATTAATAAATAATAAATAAACATACATCAGCACACAGGCATGTCACAGAAAACAAAAAACGTGTTATAGATCTCAAAAGAATCACAAAATAAAAAAGTCACCTTACAAGATAAAAATTATAGATTCACAAAAAATGCTCTCAATAACAATTATTAAAGTAAAATTCCAGTGAAATTACTTTATCAACAGGCTAAGAGAACATATTTTTAAATTATATGTCAACCTGCTATCTTGAATTCTTAGTAAATTCTACATATATAGTTTAGGAAGTAACCCTAGTACATTTTTTTTTTTTTTTCAATGACGCTTGGTTCAACTTCTAGAGCAGAAGTTACAAACCAGAGTATTAGGGTCAAATCTGGACTTTAGCCAAATGTGTTTGTAAATTTATTGGAGCATATCCAGAAATATTGATTTAAATATTGTTTACAGCTGTTTTGTGTGAGAAATGAGTAGCTGCAATGGAGATTGTGTGGCTCATAATGTCTAAAATACTACTGGCCCTTTTATAAAAGAAGTTTGTTTACCTCTGCTTCGAAAGAGTTTCATTTTCCTTTGTTGTAGCTAAACGCATTATTAGGTAATATTATTTCTTTCCTGGAAACCACATGACATTCTCAGCCCACCTCTTGTTTACAGAATACTGAGAACCAAGGTTTATTTAAAGACTAGTGTGGTCACAGGATTTAACATTCTAGACTGAAGGTGTCTTTGGCAGGATGGCTATGTGCTTAAAAAAATATTAATAGAGGAGTTTCACATCTACTTAAGAAAAACACAGGTCAAAGGGAGTCCAATAACTAAATAAGCAGTTTTAATTTAGGTAATATTTAAAATAGCCTAAGAATATAAAACGTTATTTACAGAACTAATGAAGGAATGAAAGAAGCTGAGAATCATAGCAAAATATATCATCAGAATTTTACCTCTTGATAATACAGAATATTTGAATAATATGATTAATATGCATCACCTAATAAATGAATATAGAATGCTACACCCAATAATAATAGAGCACACAGTCCTTAAACCTATAACAGATAATCAAATTAATTTTTTAGAAAATGTTTAATAGAAAATATACATATTTGGAATTTTTGAATCACTTGCCCAAGTAATCATTATATTAAAAAAGATACAAGAAAACACTTCTAAGAATCCTAAGGACACCATTCCAGAATAGTCTGACACATGGATCTAAACAGAATAAAACTTGTTTTTTTTTTTTTTTTAAAGTGTTGATTTCATTTTTATAAAAAGTTGTAGACTAAAGATGCAGGGGAAACCCATACTAACTTTAAGGGAGTTATACCAACAAAAGTACCACCTATCCTAAAGGGAATAGAAGCCGTAAAACCACAAAACGGAATAGAAACTAAAAAAACACAAAAACTGTAAAAACACAAAAACCAGCCTCTGGAACACTGACTTTTTGTAGAAAAGAAGTAAGATTAAAATAGTGAGATAAAAATGCTACACTGATGAAAACATAAACTATTTCTTGTGTAAAAGATAAGATACCTCAGAGCTAGATCCAAGAACCCAGATGACGGGTCTCGCAAGTAGAGGAAAAAATTATTAGAAAAGCACTCTTAGATTGCAGAAAGAGGTGCTAGTCAAAAACTCCTTTAAGCCTCTAGAATCAGGGAGGAGTTGTCAATTGTGCTTAAAGAGATATAAAAATTGCTATGAATTCGTGACTTCTAGATATATTTTATTGTTTCCCTTTTTGATTGGCAAGATGTATTGTTGTTGCCTTTCATGGTGTCCTGACTGTGTATTATGTCTGAGGGAGAATACTTTATTTTTTTAAGTCGCAGGTCTTTTGAAGAGGAGAAACTGCATCCCACGTGTCTTACCCACATCTAGACCAAATGAAGATGAAGACAGAATAGATTTTAAACCAAATATAACTGGAGGAGACTTTTGGTAATCTTGACATGACAGTAGGGCTATTTTAATGTAAGAAGCACTGAGAATACCTTGTGATTTAAAATTATTTATAAGTCCTCCCATCAAAATGTGGAGTCTATTTTCCTAGCATTTAAATCTAAGCTGGATGTGTGACTCGCTTGACTAAAACAATGCAGTGGACATTATTCTCTCTCTGTTTCAAAGGCTCAGTCTTGGGAAGCCTTACAGCTCTTGCTCTTGCCCTCACATGAACAAGCCTGAACTTCCACCTTGCAAGACATTAGGGAGGAAAAGGCCCAGCCATCCTGGTCATCCTAGCTGTGCCCCCAGACATTTGTTTGCTCCTAGCAAACATTATACAAAGAAAAGGTTAATTGCTCTGGCTAAAACCAGCCTAAACTTCTAACCTAAAGAATCATGAGTAAATAATTGATTATTGTTTTAACTACAAAGTTATGGGATAATTTGTTACTCTGTAATAGATAACTATTATTTTTTAAAGTTTTCCATAATATAGAAAAACTAAAAATAAACTGATATTTTCAGTAGAAAATTGATGATCAAGACAAAGTTGGATTGTTATTAAACAATGGGAGTGAGGAGTTTCTCTAGAACGCCAAACATACCCTGGGGCAGTTCTTAGTGCCCTCCTGCCCTGTGATTAACAAAGTAAAATAACAGCAAGCTAACATGAGCAGATCTGAGAGTGGCCCACACACCTCAGGGGTGAAATTTGGGTCAGCTCACCCTAGAAGGCATCAATCAAGCCAACATGGTTGCCGAGCATAAAAAGAGTCTAGAACAAGTAAAAGGAAGTAGTTATAAACATTAGTTGTAACCATGTGACCACCTACTATACATATTTCTTTTGGATTTTATATACACATATAAAGATTTTTAAATTTTAGATAATTTTTATGAAGCATAAAAGTTATAATATGTTTATATATTTTACTATATTATATATTAATTTATCATACTAATTGTAATATTTTTCACATAAACAAATATGTGTTTAAGAAAGGGAGGACAGAGTAGCAGTGACCACATGTTATTGCAGAAAGTAAGCAAATCAGAAACAAATATAGTACAATTCAATTTATGTAATTTCAAAAGCAGATAAACTAAAACGATGTACAATTGAGAGATAAATACAAAAATGGTTAGACTTCTATTTTTTTTTTTTGAAACAGAGTCTCACACTCTCGAGCAGGCTGGAGTGAGTGGCGCCATCTCGCCTCACTGCAAGCTCCACCTCCCGGGTTCACGCCATTCTCCAGCCTCAGCCTCCCCAGTAGCTGGGACTACAGGCACTCGACACTGCGCCTGGCTAATATTTTGTATTTTTAATAGAGACGAGGTTTCACCATGTTAGCCAGAATGGTCTCGATCTCCTGACCTTGTGATCCACCCACCTCAGCCTCCCAAAGTGCTGAGATTACAGGCGTGAGCCACCGTGCCCGGGCAAATATGGTTAGACTTTTAAGAAAGAATAAGAATGCTTATTAAAATTGGGATACGACTGTTAATAATAATATCAATACTACAAACTGTTTACTAGGTCAGGAATGTTCTAAGGACTGTTTAACATAATTAGCTAGTTGCTACATTAATTCTATGAGTAAGGTATTAACAGATGTAATTTTAACAACTATCCTATTTGTTACTCTTATTATCCACACGTTACTTATTATTATCACATTAATATTCCTATCAGTCAGGATTTGATCATCAGCAAGCAGAACAATATAGCAGCCTGATGTAGACTGCTTAATTAGCTCCTATCATTGGATAAGTTCAAATTTCTATAACAAAGCTTTTATTATATATATAAACTATGATATATAAGAAATTACATTATCATCTAAATATAGTATAATTTTAATGCTACATTGTGATGGTTAATATTAAGTCTTAATTTGAATTGAAGGATGCAAAGTATTGTTTCTGGGTCTGTCTGTGAGGGTGTTGCCAAAGGAGATTAAAATTTGGATCAGTGGACTGGGAGAGGAAGACCACCCTCAGTGTGGGTGGGCTCCATCCAATACGCTGCCAGAGTGGCTAGAAAAAGCAGGTGAACGAGGTGGACGAAGCTGGCTTGCTGAGTTTTCCAGCCTTCATCTTTCTCCTGTGTTGGATGCTTCCTGCCCTTGAACATCAGACGGCAAGTTTTGCGGCCTTTAGACTCTTGGACTTACACGAGTGGTTTGTGAGGGGCTCTTGGGCCTTCGGCCACAGACTGGAGGCTGCACTGTTGGTTGCTCTACTTTTGAGGCTTTGGGACTTCGACTCACCCACTACTGCCTTCCTTGCTCCTCAGCTTGCAGATGGCCTATCTGGGCCTTTACATTGTGATCATGTGAGCCAATTCTCCTTCATAAACTCCCTTTCATATATACATATATCCCGTTAGTTCTGTCCCTCTGGAAAACCCTGATTAATACATACACACACACACACACACACACACGTTTATGTGTGCATATGTATGTATACATACACATATATACACACATATATGTCTATGTATATATAATATAATATAAAGAAACATAAAAGAAAAAGAAAAAATGTTACATATGTATTTATATCAAAACCAGGAAGAACCATGTATATCAAGGGGTCACATGGTTGCAACTAGTATTTATAACTACTTTCTTCAAGTTTATATTATTTTCAGTGGGTATCCTGGATTGTTTAGTTTATTCATGGGGTAAGTTCATTCAAAGCTTTATTCCTAAAGTGTGTGGGTCACTAGCAGATTTGCCTTTGTCGAGTTGTAATTTTTCCTTTTTAATTACAGGGCAGGAACAGTACTAAGAGATGCCCCAGGGGATCATTTGCACTTCAGAGATACTCCTTCTCACCCCCACTGTGGAGTAGCAATCTGATTTTCCCCTGGTCATCAAAATCATTGGAACCAGCAAATACAGCAAGCCACTTGTTTGGCTGTTGATTTATCGGCGTTAGGAGCCAGCTGTTAAGATTGTGAATAACCCTTGGCAAGATAAAAATGTAGCCGATGATGCTGGCTTGTCAGTGTTTGAGAAGTTTGTCTTGGAATGGACTAAATGGGACTATGAGTGCCGTCTAGTGTGACCTCAGTCGGATGAGAAATCAAATGGGAATCACAGCCAGATATCAGGGGAATACATGAAAAATGAAATGGGATTGAGTCATCCAGGAGGACTGCAGGCTCGGATCAAGATAGAACAGTATAGTCCATGTGTTCACCAGCTGCGGGTTTCAAGGGCAGAGATCCATGAGCCACAGATAGCCAACGCAAACCTTCATCTGAGAGTCACTCAGGGGCCCAAGGAGTAGCACAAACTCACTGTGACTATTCAGGACTCCATTCCATTTGTCAGGAAGACATAATGAACGCTTTTCACCTGAGAAAGGAAAAGATGAAAAGATTAATATTAAGAAAGACTGAGTAGCTACCTTAAAATCGCTACTGTAATCTGAACAGAAACTACCAAATTAGAAGCAACTGCTAGATAATGTTAGTAGGCAAAATTAAGTTCCTCTGCCATCCCACAAAGTGAGTTCTACATTTCTTTGATTACCGGAATGTTATGCTATCATTATTGCCACACTACCAAAGTTAGCATCCTGTACTTCAATGCATGCTTACTTCTCTGTATCTCTACTAAACTGGTAACTCTATAGTGACAACATTTGTTCCTTTTTATTTATTCTCCATTGTATTATGATCAGCCAACATCGTTCCTGTAGCATATTTGAAACTTAGTAACATATGTAGAATAAATACACAAATGAAAGATTTAATGAGGATAGAAGAATAGGCAGGAAGAATAGGAATGCATTGAACCCCTAAAATACAAAGAGGGAAAATACGCCATACAGGAGGTGAGGAAAGATAGCAAACTCGGCAGGTGGAGAGCATCATTTTACTTAAGATTGACTCTCTGTAAAAGCATTCTTTCCACTGTTACACGAAAGCACGTCTGCTTTTATGATTTATGTAAATGCCTTGATTGCTGTTATTTTTAATATGATTGACTTCATTTAGAGCAATTCTTTGCTAAGGGGATTCTATGAGCGAGGACTCACTCCATCTCTAGTATCATTTCAAGTAGGTCAATTCAATTAGATACATTTTTATTGCACCTATGGAATTGCTATAACATCTATAGGTAATAATTTTAAATATCTTTAAAAAAACCCTAATTTTCTGAAATTTCATTGAAGTATAACCAAACTCCCTTATGTTGCGATTTATGTTCAGTTGTTTCAGGCATAGTCAAAAGGCTTAGAGAATATAATATAGCATTCTCTTTATAATTGTCTGCCGTCTGTTATATTCTTAGCCTATAATTCTAACTTATCTCTTGCCTTTCTAGTCTCCAGGCTAAACAATTACAGTCCCTTTAACCTTCTTTCAGAGGTCCTATTTTTAATCCTTTAATCATTTATGGGACTCTCTTTTAATCCTCTGAAAGTTCCTTTTTAAGTTGCAGAGCCAAAACTAAATGTGGTACCCATGAAAGGTTTTAACCATGCTGAGATGCTGAGTATAATAGGAGATTTATCTCATGGTATCAACACATTCTTCTTCTCATCATGAATCCCAGTATTGCAGTTTTTAATAACTAAGAAATGACATTGTGCACTCATGTTCATCTTGTTAGTTCATCTTATTACCCACTGCTAATGAATAGCTACAATTGGGATTATGAACCAGAGAACCAAAGACATCACTTCAGGATCAAATACAAATTACACATTCACAATAAAAGAAGAATCATGCAAATTCAGTGACCTTCCTCAGTAATGAAATGACTAACAACCATTACTTACCCTGGGTATATTATGTACCAGTGTAGGGAGTTGGAGATTCATTTTATCTTTTATCACTATAATAAAAGGTCTGGGCAGGCAAATGTAGAATAAAAAAAGATGGAAGGATTAATTTTAAATTAAGCAGTATGTTTCTAACATATGCCTGATAGAGATTCTGTGCTTTTCAAAACCACTCAAACTAAGAATGATAATTTTTAATGATAGTATTATAATATTCTTGCCACCAATGGAAGAAGTGTTTATGTAACAGTCATATGAATTTCCCCCAAAGTTTCCTGTGCAAGGATTCCCAGATGTCAGTCAGAGCAGATTGAAGAGGTTGCATAAAAGTAACCTGGGAATTTCATTTTTATATTTAGCTTTTTTTTTTTGAAATAATTGTAAAATTATAGGAAGTTTCACAGAAATGAACAGGAAGTGTGCACGTACCCTTCACTGAACCTCTCCTAATGTCAACACCTTTTATCACCACAATACAATCAAAACCAGGAAAAATAACATTATTAACTCTTGACAACCAATTTGATTTCACCAGTTATGCATAACGCTGAGCATATGTGTGTTTGTGTATTCATCTCCATGCAATTTTATAATATTTGCAGCTTAATGTAACCCTATGATTTAGTCACTACATGATATATACATGTATCAAAACATCACATTTTACTTAATAAATGTGTACAATTATTATATGTCAGTAAAAAATAATATGAAACATGAACTTTACATTTTCAGAAGCTGTTAAGGTCCTTTGGTCATTTTGAGTGTTCCTCGATTATCACAAGGATTACTGGCAAATAACAGAATTGAGGTCTAATAAATAAGACTCATTCATAAATTGTGGTTGTCCTATGAATATTAAGAAATTCACAGATTCTGTTGTAGGCATCATTTTACATATGCTGAGAAAATTTCCACATATTCTGATTTTACATGTCGTATGTTAACACAATAATAATTTCATTTATATTTCACTCTGTAGTACTTATGCTGTAGTATTATGAATTCAATAAACAAGAAGTTGAAGAATTTCACCCAATTCATTCAAAATTATTGACTGAGAATTATTAATGTGCAACACCAAAATTCTGTCCTTACACTTTTTTTTTTTTTTTTTTTGAGACAGAGTCTCGCCCAGTGGCCCAGGCTGGAGTGCAGTGGCACGATCTCAGCTCACTGCAAACTCCGCCTCCTAGGTTCACACCATTCTCCTGCCTCAGCCTCCCCAGTAGCTGGGACTACAGGCACCCACCACCACGCCCAGCTATTTTTTTGTATTTTTTGTAGAGACAGGGTTTCACTGTGTTAGCCAGGATGGACTCAATCTCCTGATATCATGATCCACCCACGTCAGCCTCCCAAAGTGCTGGGATTACAGGCATGAGCCATGGCGCACATTTTTAATATTAATAATGGAGATAAATGATACATACAGCTCCCAAACCTATATCTAGTACTGCAAAGAGATATATAAGTACTAACATAAATATAAATATACAGGTAAAGTATGTGCAGATGACGTGATTGTTTATGTAGACAATTCTAAAGAAACTAAAAATAATCCTTAGAACTAATAATTAAGTTAATCAAGGTAGCAGGATACAATATCAGCAAACAAAATGAATTGTATATGTACTGCAATAAAAACATAGAACTATAAACTAAAGTTACAATATTATTTACATAATTCAAAGACAATGAAACGCTTATAAACAAATATAAAAAAACTCATGTATAGGATTTGTAGGCCGAATGTGACAAAATGCTGGTGAAATAAGTCAAAGATGACCTAAATAAACACAGAAACATACTATGTTCCATTATTAAAAGGCTCAAAATAATGAAGGTGTAAATTCTCCCAGAAAAAAAAATTTAGCAAGGTTATCCATTGACAAAATTATTCCAAATTTAATGTAGGAAAATTAATTTAAAAAGTTAAATTAACTTTAGGAAAAAAATAACAGAATGAATAAATCACGCTACCTGTTTTTAGAATTTATATACAGCTATAGTAATCAAGAATGTGTGGTACTGGTGGTGATGCACACATATATCAATGCAACACAGCAAAGAAATAGACACACACAAGTAGAGATAACTGATTTTCTACAATGGAAAAAAGTAATACAAAGTAGGAAGAATAGTCTTTTCAAAAAATGATGTTGGAACAACTGGATATGGAAAAAAAATGTTACCTGTAGTTTGAATATATTTTCTTCCAAAATGTAGTTTTTATTTTCATTCTCCTCACAAGGTCTTTCACAGAGAAAAATATTTTTATTTTTATAAAATCCAACTTCTTCATTTTTATGGATATCTGATACAGGATTTGAATCTAGAATTTCTACGAAATTTTTTAAATTCAAAATACAATTTTTAAAAATCCAATTAGAATGTTTTACCATAATGTTTCTTCTCAAATTCAACAATATCAAAATTCTATTCATGATCTTGCATTTGCCAAGAGTGTCTAATATTATTTTTATTTGTCAAATTTGAAAATAAAGTTGGTAAATTATATGTTTTGAAAACCTAATCAATGAATTTGCAGAAAACCAAGTCAGAAATATCTTATGTTTAACCAAGGTATTACATTAAAAAGTGTTATTATTTGTATTAAAATATGACAAATATTACTTTTTGTAATTCTTGTTTATGTTGTTTCTCATGCACTACTATTAACCCTCATGTTTTATAAATAATAAAACATCTTTATAAAAAAGAAATGTATACATAAAATACGATGGAAGTTAAAAAGGGAGAATATTTTCTACTGAATGCATCAAGGAAATATTGATGAAGAATGATAAATTGGAAATGTACTACGAAGCGTAGACGAAGATTTGATATTTGAAAAATGAGAGCAAATGTATGAACATAAGCAAAGATTATGAACAGGACTATAGTGATCGTAAAAGGAAACAGTGGAAAGTAGAATCAGAAAGGTGATTTAGAGTCAGGTCATGAAGTGCTGGAAAACAAGCAGTTCTTTTCTCTGTATTCTGTAGACAGTGAGAATTCAGCAGAGATATTCAACACTATAATATTTATCAGATCAATGTTTCAGAAAGATGCATTTAGCAACTGTGCATATAATAAATTGGAAGACATACAGAGTAAGGATAGTCCAATAGTTAGTAAGCAAGCAATTTTGATTCTTTAGGTGTGAGGAATAAAGATTTAAACTAGGAGGTCAAAAAATGATAAGTTGAAGAAGAACCATGCAAGAAAAATAAGAGCTTTGGCAAAGAAAGAAATGACAACTGATTGCAAGTGGTTTTTCCATGCTAGATAGCAGAAAAAGTTGCTAGTACTTTGAATCTCTATCCTATTAAGAGGAGGTAAAAATACAGAAATGAAAGGCAAAGCATTATTGTGGAAGAAGTAAAGACGAGTGTATAGTAACAAAGTGGAAGCAGTAAATATAGACTGATTTTTCAAGTTTAATGATTCAAAGGAAGTGGATGGTTGCACAGTTGACTAAGAGATTTTATTAGGATAGAAAACATTTAAATAAGTGGAAGAGTAAGTGGAAAATTTTAATAGAGAGGAAAGTAATGAAATGCCAAGAAGAATATAACACAAGAAGCAAAATTCTTCAAAAAGCAGGTAGCTTCTGAGACTCATCAGGGTACATTGCCTTGGAAAGAAAAAATGATACCCTTCTGAGATCAAGGAAAAGGATAAAAGGGTAGTCAAAATGCCACTGAATTTATGACAGAGAATGAAAGGTGAATTCCTACCACATTGTGTCAATATTATCAAACAATGTATTTGTCAACATAAGCAAGTATACAGTGGAAGGCATAATAAAGTTAGAAAGGTCTAAAATACATTATCTGAAAAATATGTAATTTTCCTTTAAAGTACAACCTGTTCAGGGGAAGATATCATATCTTTTAATGTCATAAAACACACCAAAACCTAACGTGTTGCTTAAAATGTCTGATACATACAATACGCAATAACTAACACACAAGTATATTTCTATTTATTTATCCCAACTCTTAAATATAACTTAAATGTAAAAAATCCAGCTGAAAAATCCAGTTAGGAAATTAAATTTTTGCATTTATTTGAAATTTATTTACGCTGAGCAGTTTCCAGTTAATCTACCATTTATGCTCCCATGTAGTATTAACCCTACATAATTCCTGAGGATCAGTAATATCTTGTGAAACTCCTCTCCATCTAGTGTTCCATGAAGTCCCAGAGAACTTCTTCATGATACTGGACAAAATTCTAAGAATTTTCTTCCCTTATTGAATTTAAACTCATAATGATTTCCCTTCAGATCTTTTGTATTCAATGTAAGTGGTCTTGCTCTCATAAAATGATAGGTTCCAAACGAGTCTGCTACTAAAAAATGCATTTGTATATTATTTCATTTTGTTTTACCACCATAATAAACAATATTATTACTTTGTAGTTTCTGCACCTCAAAATAAGATCAGCAGTCATAAAAGTATGTCATGTCAGTTGCATTCTTATTGTTGTTTTTTATTTTCTTAGATATTCCACAAAGTTTCACCGCAGCAGGTTTTAGCTTGGAAAAAGGTAAAAATGCTATAGAAAAGACAGATATACTGAAACAGAAGAAAAAAGGCAGCAAGTACATAAGTTGAGAAAACTAATCAGGTGACACATTTCCTCATTGTTGCATAAAGTTCTATTCATTTATCTTGGCAATAAAAATGTCATCTGTCAGATACATGCCTTTTATTAAGCAAAGACTTTCATTTTTGTCAAGATTGAGAAAAGTGAAATCAGCAACATGGTGTATTTGTTTGTTCTCACACTGCTGTAAAGAAATACCTGAGACTGAGTAATTTATAAAGGAAAGAGATTGAACTGACTCAAGTCCTGCATGGCTGGATAGGCCTCAGGAAACTTACAGTCATGGCAGAGGGAAAACAGGCACCTCTCTTACATGGCAGCAGGAGAAAGCGAGTGTGTGAAGAAGGAACTGCCAAACACTTATAAAACCATTAAACCTTGTGAGAATTCACTCATTATCATGAGAACAGCATGGGGAAACTGCCCCATGATCCAGTCACTTCCCACCAGTTTCCTCCCTGGACACGTGGGAAGTATGGAGATTACAAATTGAGATGAGATTTGGGTGGGGACAGAGAGCCAAACCATATCCCATAGTTTACAAAAAGTTGTCTGCAATGTTTAGGTCTGAATATTTTAATCTTTTTGCTATTTCCTCCAAAGAGGAATAGACTGTTAGCTATAACCCAGGATAATCTTCCATAGGATGTGTAAAAAAATATTTTTGTCTTTCAAACATTAATCAAACAAAATATATATTTCATAATATCTGGCTATTTATACAACAGTCATTTTCAATTCAGGTTACTATAAATTTACTTAATTTACATCAGTGATTATGAAAATGATTTTCCTGCATTTTTTTCTTTTCTTATAACATTCTTTTTAAGTTTAAGTGTTAACATTATACAGGCCTTCTAAGATTCAGTGGGAGACGTTACTTAGTTTCCATTCTTGGGAAGAATTTTCACATTATTACTTAATTGTTTAGTAAACTTCATTAATGGGCTCGTCTTGCCTTAACATTTTCTCTTTGGCTGGGTTATTAAGTATAGATTTGAGTCCCTTTATGATTATAAGACAAGTTTGATCTCTGTCAATTATATTTGTCATCAAATTTAGTTATGTATTTGTAATACATTTTAATAGTAAACCTAAAGGTTAGCATCTGTTACTTGAGTTTGGTTGTTGCTGTTACTGCTATTTTATTGAAGTGATATTGTCTCATTTAGCTTTCTTTTTAACTAAATGCTATTATCTCACACATGAAAAATTATAGAGTATGTAATATACTTAAAGATAATGTTATCTTCCTTGGATAAAATTTACTTTTGTAATGGGCTAGATAGAGGTGCTAGAAATAACAAATCAACTTATTCCATTCAGAGATTTCAATAATTCATATTTGGCTGCAATCATAGGTGTTTATCTCCTATTCACCTTTTTCTCTAAATTGTAGGCCTTTGGGACTCCAACACAAAGACTAGAGTGGTACCAGGGGCCTCCTTTTGCAAATTATGAACTCTAATAAATTTGTTGAAAGCATCGCGTAGCTTGTCAGTCTCCACTTAAAAAATTGTCAGTCACATTAAGAGGAAAAAGAGTAAGGTAGACCTGACATGTCACTCTGGATTCCTCATTCCCTAGATTTTGACCCTATAATTATCTACTTTTGTGTGATACATTCAAACTAAGACTTCGACATTTTTTTCCAGGTTTCTTTTCTTAGTTGTCAATGAGAATCTGTTTGGAAACATCGTAAAAATACTTTGCCAGAAGCTATTGCTTTATTTTTTCAATATGCAATGTGTGAGGGAAGCCTGCAACATGAAAGGTAAAGAACAAAACAAACAGAAAGGAAAAACAAAAAAACAGATAAAACAGCAGAAAGAAATCAAACTATAAATACAATCCAGAGAGATGAAAGGTAGGTGCATTAAGGGGAAAATAATTTATCATTAAAGTATAACATTTAGAAAATATGAAAGTGTTCCTGAGAAGTGAAAAAATATAATAACACTAATAAAATAATTAAAATGTGGAAAGAAATTTTGATAAATTATCTCAAAAATTTGACTGTATAAAAAATATAATTTATGAAAATAAGGGTTAAAAAGTTACAAAAAAGCATATTTAAAAGACAAATAACAAACATCTACTAAGAGAGAACAGAAGAAATTGGAAAGATAGTAATTAAAATTATATTTTCCAGAACTAATGAACACATAGAAAAGTCTTACTAAATTGAGTAATCAGAACAATGAATAAAAGAAGGATCATGAAATGTAATTTCATCTTGAAATTAGGAGAAAATAATACATTTATTCTGAGATAAAGTAAAAAGTTAAGAATAAGAATTTGTCAGTTTTAATGATTGAAAGTAAAAGGAATAAATATATAAATATATTTTTTAATCTTCAACCTTCTGGAGAAAAATATAGCTTAAAATATATTGTTAAATTATTAATTAAAGATGTGGTAGAAAAAAATTCCACTTTTAGATATGTCATCTTTTAAAAAATTATTTTATTTTGAGACAGGGTCTCTCTGTCACCTAGGCTGGAGTGCAGTGGCACCATCTTGGCTCACTGCAACCCCCGCCCACCTGGTTCAACGGATTCTCCTGCCTCAGCTTCCTACGTAGCTGGGACTACAGACACTTGCCACAATGCCCGGCTAATTTTTGTAATTTCAGTAGAGACAGGGTTTCACATGTTGGCCAGGCTGGTCTCAAACTCCTGACCTCAAGTGATCTACCTATGTCAGTCTCCCAAAGTGCTGGGATATAGGGATGAGCCACCACACCCAGTCACATGTCACCTTTTAAAAATACTATCTCTCATGCATGTTTTCTTTCTTGGGAAGTTTTTTAAGGATATATTTAAAGAAAAAAGTATTAATCCAAGATGGGGGAATAAAAAAGAGCAGTGTCTATTTTTAAAAAGAAACAAACAAAAATTATAGATCAAATTCAGGATAAATGGCAAATGAAAATTTTCAGGAGGATTATAAATACATGTTCTGTAAACTAGTTGTAAAGTAGCCTTTGACTAGAGCAGGAAAACAAAGGAATATAAAAAATACCATCTTTAAGAAAGTAAAGTAGATCTGACAAATACCTGATGTGATGCATCCAAATGACAAATTGTTAAACTTGATAAAATGTCCATTTCAATTTCTTATTTAAATAATGGGTCATAAATCTACAAATAAATATACGGTCTGTTAAATTAGTTTCCCTGATGTTTAAAACAAATAAAACGTTTCAAAAGATAGTAGTGGGAAAAGTGTTCAATTTTAGAGCTAAAAAAAAAAAAACCAGTGTCATTGAAACAAAGCGTGAGCAGAATTTCAAAATGAAAGGTGGGGTAAATATTGATCCAAGGTTGGAGAGTCAATGGTGATGAAATTCTTCAGGTTGTGTCAAGGGGGAAGTTTCTCAGGGAAAAAACAAGCAAACAAAAAACCTTAATAGCAGATACTCAATACAATGAAAAGCACAGTAGGCATTATTAAGAAAAATATATTATAAATCATATTAAAGGAAATGTAGTATTAGTATTTGTCTATACAATATAGTCTATAGTTACTTTGAAAGAGTAAATAACTATGAATATATTATAAGAAATTTGACATGGAAGTCATTAAAACCTTGTTACGTGAAATATTGAAATAATTTATTAATTTCATTACAATTATTTCCATGTGCATTTCTAGTTGCAACTGTCTTTAGGATTCTTGAAAAGAAGCATGCCATGACTTGAAATCCATCTTATTCAAAAGTGATTCAGATGTGATCACTCTTTAGCAAATTCAAAAATTTAAAGCATTCAACAAAATAAGGAAGAAAGTTCACTCTAATGTAAAGTCAATGCTTTTAAACTGTCATAATATAAGAATTGTTGAAGAGTGAGTAAACACACATTTTGTCACTAAATGTCCATATCACTCTTCCTACTACACATGTAATCACTAACCTCTTAGCAAGGGACGTGAATCCAATCTAATCCCTGGATTTAGCCCAAATCTAAGATCTCTGTATGGTAACTAGTTTTCTCCATTAAGTTTTGATAAGGGTCCTTATGGCCTGGTGTCTTAATAAAAATACTCACTATATATCCATTCTGTGATATTGTAATAGGAAAAATATAACTTAAATCAACAATTTCATTCAGACAAGAGATGAATAAGAGACACACATGTTTCATTATCTGTTTCACTTATGACATTCCACTGTGAAGCCTCCTAAGCTGGCAGTGGGGAAATTTTCTTGCTCAGACCTATTGCTATATCTAAAAAGGACATAGATATGTATTTCCTTCTTGTAGGTGTCTTTGTTTTATTTTATTTTTAATTTTTATCTGTTTTTTTTTTTTGAGATGGAGCCTCACTCTATCACCCAGACTGGAGTGCAATGGTGCGTTATCTCGAGGGTTCAAGCAATTCTCCTGCCTCAGCTCCCTGAGTAGCTGGGATTACAGGTACCTGCCATCACCCCCGGCTAATTTTTTAGTAGAGACAGGTTTCTCCATTTTAGCCAGGCTGGTCTCAAACTCCTGACCTCAAGTGATTCGCCCACCTCAGCCTCTCAAAGCGCTGGGATTATAGGCATGAGCTTATAATACTTTAAAACCTACTTCCAGCATGTGTGAGTTTTGGGGTTAAAGCATTATTTATAATTAAAAAAATGAAAGATATAATGAACTAGAAAAAAAGTTAGCTATTTTGTAGTGGGGAAGAGATGAAGGTAAGGGTAAGTACCTACATACAAGCTTTGGTAACAGACAATAAAATTAATTTAAAAAAATGGTACCCTAAAAAGAAACATGAAAATTGGCCAGCAAAATGGGATAAAGTCCTAACATGCTTCGAGTTTAAGAGAAAAACAATGTAAATTGAAATGAGCACAATAAAGGAGAGCTGAGGTAGCCCTTACTTATGAAACTTGTAATCCCACAGTTTTGTAATCTCTCCTTCTCCGTAATAATTTAGAACGATAGCTATTACATTCCCTACCATTGCATCCCATCACCGCTTGATTTTAGGTTAAAAAACCAACATATTATGAATGATCCAAGACTAAAAGACATAAATTTATCCATGCCCTTCTCAAATAAACAAGCCACCAAATCTTGAAGCCCCGTCTTTATGGTCTGCATTCTTAGACAGATGTCAGTATCAATCACACAATCGTTCAGGGTCTTAAGAAAAAAACAGATGGCATATTCAAATCAGGCCATTCGGGTAGGGTTTAATGAAGAAACAATTTATGAAGATACGAGCAGTGTGAAAGGAAAACACGAATTCTACTGAATGACAATAGTTAAGCTGTTATCATTCTGGAACCTGAAAGAAGAAAAGGAAAGGACACATGCAGAAATATGAAACGGAAACTTTGGGTAGATGTTAAATTCTAGTGGCTGTGATTTTATTCAGGAGATGCAGAGAGCTCATGTTGACCTTAAAACATTGAACTAGACAGGGGAAATATATACAATATCATACCCTCTTACTTCTCTCCAATATCCTGCTGGCGTTCGTGATCAGTTCAACTTAATTTCAAATGTAAGGACAAGGAAGTTGCTTTCTGAGTAATAATTATGTCAGCCTGTTGGGGCAAAGAGAAAAAGCTGAGAAAGAGGCACAGAGAGTGGATCTAGGGTCTAAAGCAGAAGGTATCATAACAAATATCAACATAAAGGAACTCATATTGACCTAAACTCGGAAGTGATGTTTGAGATGCTACAACCGCATACAAAATATAAACCTCAAACTTTGGAGATCAAAACAAAAGCAGTATAATTCAGGTTCCTGGGTTGGATCCTTGATATAGTCTTAATATTTGTGTCCCCACTCCCTTCCCTTAAGTTCCTATGTTATAGTGTAATCAGCAATGTGATGGTATAAGAAGGGTGGGCCTTTGGGAGTGATTAGGTCATGCCCTCACGGATAGGATAAGTGCTTTTATAAAAGAGGACTTAGAGATCTGTCTCACCCTTTCCACTGTGTGACTGACTACACTGTGAGAAGGCGCCAGGAAAGGGGCCCTCATGAAACATCAAATCTGCTGACTCCTTTATCTTAAACTTCTGAGACTCCAGAACTGTATGAAATAAATATCTGTTGTTTATAAGCCAACCCGTTTATGTTATTTTGTTATTGCTACCCAAATGAACTCTAAAACATTCCTGAACTCTAAAAGGGATAGTTGTGAAACCTTGAGGAAATTGGATGAATGGTATACTTTGTACTATATTTGCAACTTTATATAAGCATTAATGGTAGCTTTATTTCTGTGTTTGGTAAGTTTTACTATGAGTTAACATTTGGCTGATTTTTTTTCTTGACATACTACAGCGCTTGTATTCAGAAATTAATTTTTCAGGTACAATTTGCATTTCTGCTTCTAGGTTAAAAGGGCATACCGATTCTGATGATTTATTCATCTAATTGCTTTGTTTGGCATTTTTATTCATATGAAGCACCAAATCACTATGTTAGAACATTGGCATGATCATAGGTTTCCATAGAATATAATGGTATTATGTATATACTTTTCCAACTGGAACTGGAAAAGTCAGACATTCTCTTTGCTTCCACTCCACAATCGCTTTGCCACTTGCTGGGCCTCTCTAAGCCTGTGGTTAAGTCTTTGAGCGCCAATATTATTTGTGATCTAGGATTTATCTCTACAGTTTCTATTAGCCTGAAGTAGGTTTCTTTTTCCTTCACGAATCGAAAATATGGCCCAAAATGCTTTATGAACTGAATTTGGAGCAGATATTCTGCATTTTTGAAGAAAACCATGTTAAATGCTGAAAATTCAAATATATGGCCTACTCTTTCACTGAACTTGTGTGCTGTTTCACAGTACTTTTGCTTGTCTTTTAACCTTTTCTCTCATCCCCTGCAGTGATTAGCCCTCATCATCAAAACTCTTTATACTATTCCATTCAAGCCTCTACCTCCTTTAATTTTGGCACACATTATTATTATCCCTTACCTTCTTTATACCACTAGGAAGTTCATGCATGAATACCCTTAACTCATTGCTCTACGAATTCCCATAAACTTACTTGTATCTCATCAATGTTTTTATTTCACTCACTCTTAAGTGCAAGGTCAAAGTCAATCTTTATACCTGTGTCTTCATTCAATGCATTTCTTTCTTGCATTTCCTTTAAAACATAACATTCAGACATGAGGGTTATCTACTTGATCTCTCATACTCCCTCCCCCATAAATTTATATCCATCTCATTGATCATTTCCACCTTCTTTTTAATATAGTTGTGATTCTTATTCAATCCACTACTGTCTCTTTGGAACTTTTTTCCATCAATGTCTCATGGCTATTTATCAACTTTGATTTTACCTGTGTATGGATCATTCATCCCACCCATAAATATACCCAACCCTCGCACACACATACATCCCTACCAAAGAAACCCACCATTAACTCCACTTCTAGCTTCCAACATTTTTTCAGCTTTATCGAGGTATATTGACAAATACAAAGTGTACATATTCCAGGTGTACAATGCAATGTTCTTATACATATATACATTATGAAATGATTACCATAATCAAGCTAATTAGTATGTCCATCACCTCCCAGAGTCAGCTTTTTCTTTGTTGTTGTGGTGAGAATACTTAAGATTTATTCTCTTAGCAAATTTCGAGTGTATAATACATTAAGAAGGAAATCCTATTGTTTGAATGAACCTGGTATAAACCTGGAGGATATTATGCTAAGTGAAATAACCTAGTCACAGAAAAACAAGCACTATGTGATCTCACTTACATGTGGTAGCTTCAAACTTTTGATGTCTTCCTTACATCACTAATAAGCTTCTCCAAAGAGTAGTATGCACTTAGTGACATCTCTTCCTCACTAAATACTTACTCCAATCCCCAATGTAATTGGCATTCATCTCCACAACTGTGCTGAAACTGGTTTTGAACAGTCACTAATTACTTTTGAATCACTGAATCTAATGGATGGACAAACATCTATTATCTAAACTTATATAGATGCAGCTTTTGACATTTGCACTAGTTTTAAATATCGACTTCCCACCCCTCCCTATCTCCCAGTTGTACTACTCTTTTCTGATTCTTCCTTTGAACTTGTTCCATTCGAAATGCTTGCTTTAGTGACTTTTTTCCTTCCATAGAGTGTTAGGAGATAATTCTCCATGGGATTCTCATATTTCTGTATGTCTTATGATCAGAGGCACTGACAGCTTTTGTTTGGAGCTATCTTTTGTGGTAGGCAGAATAATGCCAACCCCTGCCTCCAACCTCAAGGAGTTCCACAGTCTAATCCCTAGAGTCCGTGAACATGTTCTGTTACATAGAAAACCTAAATTTTAAGATGTAATTATAATTAAGAACCTTAAATTAAGATTATCCTGGTGGATCCAATCTAACTACAGAGCCCTGAAAAGCAGAATGTTCTAGGCCTGGAAGCAGAAAAAGTCAGAGATACTCCAAGTGCAGCAAGGATTTTATGTGATCTATCAAGCTATGAGGACAGGGGTTCATGAGTTCAGGCCAGAGAGAGGTCTCTGGTTGCTAATGGCAGCCCCCACTTGATATATAGCAGGAAAATGTGAACTTAAACCCCATGATTACAGAGAATTAAATTCTGGAACAGTCTGAATGAATATGGAAGCAAATGCTTCTCAGGGCCTCTAAATAACAGCCAACTAGCCATCCATTCCTTTCAGACATGAGAAACCCGGAGCAGAGAAGCCAGTTAAGCCAACCCAGATATCTGACCTACATAATTTTGAAATAGTAACTTTGTGCTATTTTAAGCCACTAAGTGTGTGATAATTTGTTATAGCAGCAACAGAAAATGAACATACTTTTCAAGGATATTCATGTTTCAAGCAGGCTTGGAAGATGGAGATGACGTCTCCCTCCAGAACACAGGACAGGTGTGTCTGCTGACCAGCACGGTATGGACAATACTTTCATTTAGGGCAGAGTTCTGGCAGGTACACTTGCAACTATTATTTTAAATGAGTTTTTCTATGTTCAAGGTTCTCAACTAGGACACAAACTCACTACATGAATAGCTCCCATCTATATTCACCCCTGCAGAACTGGGGATGCAGGGAGAATGGCCACAAACAGAAAGCTCATGCAATATCACCAAAGGTCCCTGTCCCCAGAATCTTGAGTGGTATGCCAACACCCATGGCATTGTGGAAGGCTTTCAAGAAGGGTAAAATCTCATACGCTACACATTTCTTGATACTAAGTTCTTAAACATTGGCATAAACCAACTTCTATCTAAATGTTATTATTCTTTTATATCATGTTACCTCTAACAATCACAACTATTGTAATTACAACTACTCCTTATATGCTCAAGTCTCCCCAAATCTGTATATTTACCTTATTCATCTCTCCTTATATTCGGACAAAAGCAAGTCAATGGTCTTGGCATATCAATGGGGTAGCTATTTCCTAACATGCTTATGATCAATTATTTTCCTCCACATCCACACATATCATTTTCTCATATCATTTGCTAAGAGGGTAAATCTTAAGTATTGTCACCACAAAAAAAAAAAAAAAGAAAGAAAAGAAAAGGAGACGTAGTTTTGTGAGGTGATGGATATGTTACTTCATATTATTTTGGTAATCATTTTACAAGGGACATGTGTATAAGAACATCGCATTGCACACTTTGAATGTATACAATTCCTATTTGCTAATTATCACTTCGCGGCAACTTCTTCTTATGAAGAGACTCCACCTCCTATGGGAAAATGGTCTTAGTGATTTGTTTGACAAATAAGATGCAGAGAAAGTGACATTCTAGGCCATATATTTTTGCAGTTTCGCCCTGAATCTCTTGGAATGCTCATTCTATAGAAAATAAGCTACCGAATAAAATATCCAACTACAGTGAGACCAGCCACCACGCTGTGAGGAGAACTCAGCTAGCCACATGGAGAGTGAGCCACCTAGCCATCGGATTCCAAGTTGCAGACCCAAGGGGAAAAAATAGTCACTTTCAGTGTTCAGCCCAGTGAAGATTTCAGCCACCACTCAACATGGTAATTGATTGAGACACTGCCAGGAGAATTACCTTGCTGGGCCAAACAAAACACAGGCTGTGAAAGATAATAATAAATTATAATTTTGGTTCTTAAGTTTTGAGGTAGTTTGTTATAAATCAATAAATAACTGAAACCACCATTATTTGAGTGGACTACTATAAAATCACTTAGATACAAAGTAAAAGTAACTTCTACCACTGAATTATTCATTCTCTATCCGATATCTGTGCTAATCAAACACCTCGCACGAATTTGTATATCATTAAAATGTCTGGATTATCCTATATTTCTTTTATATTTTAAACTACACATTTTTAAAAATCTTTAGATCGTATTTGTTTTGTTTAATTAATCTGCATCTTCACATCTATTTATAAGGAAAATACACCTAAATCATGTTCTTGATTCATGGTAAAGTTTCTTTATTTAGCCACCTTCAGACACATTATCAGATTTGTTTCCGTAGTATTTTATCAACTCTAATGAGACTTATCTTTTTGGTAATACATTTAAGTAATTCACCAACACTAACCAGACTAATGACAAACTATCTGTAAAATATTCCTCTATTATGGATTCCCAAATCATGTAGTCATCAATGCATTATATTTTATAGGAATCATTGTAATTGTCATTTTTTAAGACATAATTTACGGAATTAGCCAAACAGTAACTTGCTATTTTATTTAATTAATAGGAAGAGAAAAAAATGAGTATTTATCATGATATTTTTGTTATTTCCACTATTTACATTCTTTATATTCTTCTCTTTTGGTTATTATCTCCAAGGGAGTTTTCTCTGTGAGTCTTTAAACTTATCTAGCTTATTGTACCCTTTCATAAACACACACACGCACTCATTCACATATCTGAGAAGGTTCTTGTATTACAATAAATTAGTTGAATTAAAATTCAAATAACTTTGGGTATAGGTAGAGTTAGCAACATTCAGCAAAATTACTGAGTAACCCACTACTTGAGCATTCTAGTATTTCAAGATTTTTGACATACTTAAAAATGTTGTCAAATTGTTATCAGAGCTTTGAACTGCAAGGTTTTTAGTTTTAAGAAGGCTTTAATGGGAAGAATCAACTATAATTCACTGAAACAGATAAAACTATAAAGCTAAGTAAAAAAGTAAAATTGATTTTTAAAGAGCATGAAGAAAAGTACTCTATCCAAGTAAGGATTTTTACACTGAGAAAAATGCTTCAGAAATTACCCAATGCCTAAGAAGACTCAGAACAAGATGAGAAAATGATTGAAAGCTCTAGAACTGAATGCCCCAAGGAAACATTAAACTAGCAATTATATGAAAATATGTTTTAGCTGTTCCTCTTTTAGCAGACACTGAAGAGATGGATTTTTTTTCTAGAGATTTTAAAAGTAGAACATCAAGGATGATTTTCTCCGTAATTTTCAACTTTAAAGACCTCATGATAACAGTTACAAAATAAAGAAATAATGTATACTTATACTAAAGGATTTTATTTACATACGTATTTTAATACTGTACAAGCATAATATCCATTCATTCATTAAATCAAAATATATTTAAGACATGAAATATACTTTATATTGTTCTAGTTGCTGGAAATATACATGAATATTAAAAATGCAAAATCCTACCACTCATGTAGCTTACATAATATTGGACAGAAACAGAAAAGGTATACAAATAAATATGTAACATTTCAGATGGTGGTAAATATATGAGGTAAAGTAAAACGGTATAAGATAATAGTGACAAATGGTTTAGTTGGTTTTGTACTACAGGTTAAAGAAACCAGGTTTTCTATCAACAAATAACTGATAATATATTTCAGTATCTCAAGAGAAAAAGCTAATTTGTGCTCTTTCTCATATCTCTAGATACCTAATGTGTTCATGTTCCCACTGCTGTAAGATAATAAGTGTGTGTTATTTTATGCAACTAAGTTTGTGGTAATAGTGTTACTCTTAAAAGGAAATTACCACAGACACTTGTTACAAATGTCAAAAAAGACTTTATTCAAGACTATTGCAATAGGAGAGAGAGATTGAACTCAACCTTGCTGAAATAAAAAACAGGAGTTTTTTTTTAATTTCATCTGTTCTTTATAAAAAGTTGACAAATAATAGTTGCACATATTTGTGGATTACAGAATGGTATCTTAATACATGTATATAACGTGTTATGATCAAATCAATGTTGTTATCATATCTATCACCTCAAACGTTTATTATTTTTTATGTTGAGAACCTTCCAGATCTTCTCTTCTAGCTATTAAAAACACAAAGTAAGTTATCGTTAACTATATTCACCATTTAGTGCTATGGAACACTAGAACTTATTCCTCTGGATTAGCTGTAATTTTGTATCGTTTAACTAAGCTCGCCCAATCCTCCATTGGTTGCTGGCCATGTTGATTGATTCCATATCTTGGCCATTGTGAATAGTGCTCTTGTAAACATGGGGATGCAGATAATCTGTTCAGTATAATAATTTCCTTTCCTTTGGATATAGACTACACAGTAGGATTGCTGAATCACATTGAGTTCTGCTTAGAGTTTTTTGAGAATACTTTCATGCTGTTCTCCAAAATTTCGGTACTAACTTACATTCCCACCAACAGTCGGTAAGGGTTCTCTTCTCTCTACATTCTCACCAGCATATAAGAGTTTTCTTCCCTCCACATCCTCACCAGCATACGTTAATTTTTGTCTTTTTGCTAACAGGCATCCTAATTGGCTTGAGATATTTCATCAAGGTTTTCATTTGCATTTCTCTGATGATTAATTAGTGATGTTGAGATTTTTTATATGCTTCCTGGCCAATTTGTCTGTTTTCTTTTGATAAATGTCTACTTAGATAACTTGACCATTTTTAAATCAGATAAGTTGTGTGTGTTTTTGTCTTTTTTAATTTTTTTTTATTTTTTGCTATTGAGATATTTGAGATTCTTGTATATTCCTGAGGTAAATCTCTTGTTGGATGAATAATATGTTTTCCCATTCTGCAGGTTGTGCTTTTCACTCTGCTGATTGTTTCTTTGGCTGTGTAGAAGCTCCTTAGTTTGATATAATCCAATTTGTTTATTTTGGCTTTTCTTTCCTATGATTTGGAAGTGTTACCTAAAAAATTTTCCCCCAGACCAACATCCTGAAGTGCTTCTCCTATGATGGTCATATATGACAAACTCATAGCTAGCATCATAGTGAATGGAGGAAAGAGGAAAGATTTTACTCTAAGAACTAGAACAAGAAAATGATACCCTCTTTTATCACTCCTCCTCAACACAGGAAAGGAAGTTCTGGCCAGCGCAATTAGGCAAGAGAAAGAAATAAAAGGCATTTAAATTAAAAAGGAAGAAGTCAAATGGTCTCTGCTTTCAGAAGATTATGTATTACATATTGAAAAAAACCCTAAAGACTCCCTTTAAAAAATCTCAGGATTTATTTTATTTATTTGTTTATTTATTTATTTTTGAGTAGGAGTCTCGCTCTGTCACCCAGGCGGGAGTGTAATGGCACGATCCCGGATCACTGCAACCTCTGCCTACCAGGTTCAAGTGATTCTCCTGCCTCAACCTCAAGTAGCTGGGATTACAGGCATCTGCCACCACACCCAGCTAATTTTTACACTTTTAGTAGAGACAGGGTTTCACCATGTTGGTTAGGCTGGTCTCCAACTCCTGACCTCAGGTGATTCACCCACCTCGGCCTCCCAAAGTGCTGGGATTACAGGCGTGAGTCACCGTGTCTGGCCAAAACTCAAGATTTTTAAACTTTAGTGTGAGCTAACGGAAGAGTACTGTAGAACATTGGTAGGGAGATTGTTACTTGATTGGGCCATCTGTGTTGGCCTCTTGGTGCTTAATCTCCAACAGAGATTAGGAGACTAGAACACTGTTTTTCTTGATTATTACATTCTTCCTCGAAAAAGAGACTCTTAGGTAGTAGACCATTTACATCTAAAAGGTAAGAGAAATAATTTGCAATCACAAGTTTTCTAAAGTACAGGCTCTAAGAAAAGATAGGTCAGGTGCCTACAGTGAGAAAGAAAACAACCTAAAATTTGGTCAAGCAAAAGGGAATGTCAAAGTCACCTTGGTGGTTACACAGCAATAGATTAATAATACATTAGATTCCAGATATCATGTAACATAGCCTATCTACCTCCCACTTCCCATAGGAATTACATAGTGTAATTGTCTGTCCCAGACAGTTACAGGACAATAAAGAAAACTTTTTTTTTCTTTTTGGTCTTTTTGCTTTTTTAATGTGTGACCTCTAGGCCATTGGAAATGATCATCAAGTCATCACTCAGGTGGGACCCGCCCTAACTTATGTTCTAACCTTATGGCTAATGAAGTTCCCATAAAGGTGCCTCTCGAACTTAGCCCTCTAGAAATCCGGGCCACTGATCTTAAAATACATCAAATTCCATAGTTAGTAAAATATTCATTAATCCTTCCTGAGTGAGCACTCGAGCTATTATTCAGCATTGCTACAATCGAGAAAGTATTTTATTAGTCCAATTATGGTTTACTTTCCTCCAAAGTTGAATTCTTCCAAAGTTTAATGCACCCAGTATTTGGAGAAGTCTTGCTAACATTTTTATTTGGATTAGCAGGTATTTTTTCATGATTATAAAGAGCCTCCAGGAATTTTATTATAAATTGACTCAGACCCCTAGACTAGCTCCTGTAATCCTCTCAGAACATATCATCACATAGCACTGGAATAACTGGGCCAAGACTAATCAAGCCAGTACACATGGTGTTGCATTGAATATTAATGGGATTTGTGCACCCAAAAATATTTCATGTTGCATGAGTCTGTTATTAGAATATATTCTGTCATCAAATACAACTCCACCCAGGCAAGCTACAAAATTTTCTATAAAATTCCTCTGCCAACCTGAATAGGGACGATTTTGGTAATAAACAACAACCAAATAAAATGCAAAGTCATATCTCTCAATGATAACCTACTTTAATTTCCTCTTCCCTTAAATTCTTTCCATCTAAATTCACATTAGATATAATGAGAGGAGTCAACAAACCTTTGGCGTTAGTCATTTGGTAGCAATATTTTTTGCTTTATACCAAGGTTTCATCATGGATTGTGGCCCCAAAGAATTCAGAAGCTCTGCTGGTAATAATTCTCCACCCTGTATGATTTATTGATATTATTTCTCTCAACTTATTTGAAAACCAATCAGAATGGTAATGTAGTCTATAAAGCACAACTTGGTGGTGGTTTTTGACTACCAAAAAATTGAGTCATCAGGCGATACATCATTTCCCCCCCCAGATTATCTGGATGCAGTGTTTATCCAGGCTATAAATCATCAGAAATCCAATATCCTTTCTATGGAGATCTCAGTTCTACACAGGGGTTTTCTCTCAGCATCACCCATTAGATATACTAGATCTGAAAGAAACAGTGGACAGGGTTTTTCTCTGAATCTGAGAAACTCTCAAGAAAAATGGCATGATTGACTTCATCCTTGGAACTCTAACCCACTTAAGAGCATTTCTCTCATTTTCACGTTCTTCTCTGATTCTTTGTATCATCTCTTTGACCCACACCCCTTGCCCCTTTCTCAGAATTTCTCCTCCTGACTCAGCTGTACTCCATATCCATAGGGCAGACAATACAGAAAACTGTCTAACATTTTTTTTATCAGAAGCACTTGAGACAGATGTCAAAGGATTTGACTGGTTAAAAAAAATGCAGGGCTGTCTCCATTGATGGCCATGGAATTGTGGTTGCAGTTAATCCAAATTTGGCTACATGGGGTGAAGTGATAATACACTCTAAAATACACTTAAGAATCGATGCTGTGAGGTGTAGTGTGTCTTCTGCATTTACATCAACTCCTTTGGGTATACACAGGTCCACACCTGAACATGGGAATATGGGATCAGTCCAAATCAAACAAAAATTGTGTGATGTTAGAAAGAAAGTTCTGTACTTTCAACTATCCCTTCTTCAGTCTTATTACCTGATCTTTGCAACTTTTCCAGTGAAGACCCTGACTTACTGCCCTTCATGTACAACTTGAGGACACAATCATTTAAAAAATTAATCCATACTTTTAAACATTTTCATTACATATTCTGAGTAACAAGTGCTTCAATTATCCATTTTAATTTTAAATGAGAAAAGTGTTCTGAGAGTGTGGTAGGGAGGTTGCATCTCCTTATACTCTGCTTCCTTGATTTTTCTGTTTTGGTACATTAGTAGCAGTGATGTGTAAAAAATGATTAGAGAAACAAACTCAGGTAGTTTGAATTGGTAGATAATTTGCTCTCTCAATCTTTTAATTGTATAGTCCAAATCTGCTTCTGTTACAAGATAATCAAAGCATAATGTAGAATAAATTAAAATCCCATTAACAACAAGTTGTAGCACCCTAGGGCTATTGGTATAGATCCAACATAATCTGCTTGCTACATGTGGTGGTGCTTCTGACTGTGGAGAATTTTATCCCAAGCCATTTTCAAGTGAGCGATCTCCTGTTGAAAATGGGTCCAGTTTCTCTTCCTAACAATAGACACATCGGGTGCCAGGGGGATATGTGGAATGTGTTTTCTCTCTGTCCATCAGTGCACGGTGTTGGTACTTGCATTTTCGCGTGTTGCATATACTTGGGGAGGAAGCATTCAAGGTCTGACAAAAGCATCGGCTTAACATCCCAATTCCTTTTTGAGTTGAGAACTGATTTTTAGTTTTTTATAGTTCGTTGTGTGTGATTGACGGTAGGTGCGTGTGTGTGCGCGCGCACACACATACACATTTGTCTACATGAACCACTTTAATTCTTCCTGTAAATTTCTACTAAAATGTTTTTTTATTAAAAGGCCCATAGGATGGAGCTTCATTGTTTATTGTTTAAGATTCATTTTTTTCCATATTGCAAGGCCACTAGCCACTGCCCACCAATCTGTACATGTTCAATCAGTGTTCAAGAATTCAAGTGTAACTTCTCTTCTACCGGAAAACAAACAAACCAAAAAGCAAAATCTACTCTTAGCTCTGACCTTCTCCTTCTGAAATTTTAACATCTGCAGGGTTTGTTGCAGTTAACTTTCAACCAACAATGAACATTTCCATTGAAAAAACAGAAAGACTGTTTTGTTTCAGTTGGAGAGAAGTATGTCATTCAGTTTACGCAGTAATGGGGTAGAAAGTCCTTGGAATGCTTGACAGTCAATCCTATAGGCAGTGAATTAATGGACTCATGAGCAAGGTGGATTTCTTTGAACTTTACCTGCTTAGCATGCCCAGGAATATACTGCTTCCATTTTATGTGGCATCTTTGCTGGGCTACTGCTTCTCCATTTGAATATCTCTTACATCACCCAAGACATGATCAGTATGCCTGGCCCCCAGTTTAACTGTTGGAGCAAAGTATACAAACATCCCATACCAAGATAGCGAGTGTCTGTGTAAGGGGCTATGAAAAGCAGCTGCACAGGCAGCCTCTGAGTGTAGAACTCCTATGAATTGCACAGGCTAGACTGAGACTTTTATTTCAGTTGGACTTATCTGTCAGTCTCTACTTACAGTATGGATAGCCACAGTCCCTAACTCTTCCTGTGCCTCTTCCTTAGGGAAAGAAAGTCATGATATCATCATTGTAGTGCATTAACATACTTTAAATTGTTACCAAGTCCTGACTCACTAGATTATGGCAATTCAAATATTCCCATAGCAAAACAGTAATTGTATACTAAATTTCAATCTACAAGAATGCAACGTGGGGTTGACAGGTAAAATATATTATTGATTCCATGCAACTCTGAACATAATTATACTAAAAAGTATTGATTTTTACCTAAAATTTAAATTTGAGTGAGCTCCAGTGTTTCATTTGCTAAATCAAGCAACCCTATTTTTGTGCCTGGATGGACTGGAAAGAAAGCAAAAGCCTTTTGACCTGCTGTCCCACTTGACTAGTTGCACTTCCTGTGTACCTTCCCCCATATTAAGTCCAGCTGAATTAATCTAAGCAACCACCTTGTTTAATCCTGCTAGTCTATTGATAATCTCCAGGAGCCATCTGTTTTGCATACTGGCCATACAGGACTGACAAAAAGGGCTTTAGGGGGATTTTAAAATACCCCTTTAATCATTCCCTCAATCATAACAGTGAGCTCTCAATGCCTCCCTGGAATACTACAGCTTAAAGTTTGATACAGAGCAGCGATGGGACAAATTTTATATTGAGGCTGGTGAATTAACTGGTTAAAGAGCAGATTTAGTCTGTGGAACGCGTAAGGGAAATATGCCCCATTTTCACTCAATATCTACTCAAATGAATTACTCAGACTAATCTGTCTGGTACCATTTTCCAAATTGTTACTCAAACTTCTCTTTAGTTTTTTTCTACCAAATTATGCTCCATATGCTCCTAGCTTTGCCTTCAGGCCCATCAGAGTGCTATCTGTATCCATCAGAGGGACTACTGCAGACAGTAATGAACCCCCATATCTAGAAGTCCTAAGGTTTATTGCATATCATCCCTTGAACTTGTCACTCAATCTTTTGTATACAAAGACCCCACTAAAGGGTTGGGCAAGCAAATTTAGGTCTTTCACTCTTTTTTTTTTTTTTTTTTTTTTTTTAAGATTTTTCCTGCTTTGGAGTATAAATTTACACCCTCCTTTCCAAATCCCTGCCCATTTAATATATTTTATTCTAAATCATAATCCTCACAATTTGATTTTAATTTATTTAGGCCAAAATAAATAAATAATCTTCGATGTGGCAATTTAAGAGGTAAGTCAAGCAGATCTCTTACTTCTACACCCCATTCTATGTTGCTAATGAGCTATAAATTCGTTAATGGGAATCCTATCAAGTTTCTCTGTTTTTATCCCATTCTTTGAAAGTCATCTAAACAACTCCATTTAGCTCTTAGGTTTTCCTTGTCATGTTCTTCTCTATCTTTGCTATTTCTTCCCATTATGCTGGCTCTTGTATAGCTGGCATTTATTTTATCATATCATAAAACTCCCCACATAAATAACAAGTCAGTTATTACCTGCTGAATATTCACTTGACCCCAGAAACAAGATTGGGTAAGGCTTAGAAGATTGAGGAATCTTGTGTTGTTACCTTAATTTACATAATGGTCTCTATCAGTGACATTAAATTAAGTGTGTCCCTCTTATAATCATAAAACCAGTTCAGAATTGCCTGCATTTACCATATCTCTACTGTTTTGAAAGGAGTCTGGGCAGTTACTCCGTTGGGGTTAGATCTGCCAAAAGCTTCTATTCACCAATTGTAGCAAGTTTATAGTCACCACCTGAAAAACCTCTGCTCATACAGGTTTATGTGAGGATTATTTGTCAAGTTAAAGCATCTCTTCCAATCAGCATTTTCCAGAAACAATGACCCTTCAAATCTCACTATGGTTAAAGAATCTATGCATCTATGCCAGTAATAATTCATCAGTCTTCTGTCGTAAAGAACCCTAGTTCTTTAACAGAGTATCTTCGAATTTCACGGTCATTTGACCATGATCTTTATTCTTGTATACTTTTTTGACTCATCAGTGGTCTTAATTGAGTTAATATGTGAGATGAAGATGCCAGTTGGCTATTCAATTGTCCATGGAAGAAGCAGAAGGCTTTTCCAGTGACAGGAACTTCTGATTTTACATTTTTCATCCTATTTAGCAAGCATCTTCTAGACGTCTAGTCTTTACCCTAAGGGGTATCAGTGGTTAAAAAAACTTTTTTTTTTTTTTTTTTTTTTTCTAATTTCCCTCTTGCCTAGTGACATATTCCCTGTCTGTTCATTTAGGTAGCTCCTACAAGTCTAATTTCTCTAAATCCACTGGTCAGGCTATGTAACCTAGGTCAAGATTGCCACAACTTACATCAAGGATGAGAAGACATCGATGTGACATAAAATCCTCATTGTGATTTTCTGTCTCTTCCTGGTTCTTGACCAAAGGTGACTCAGACATTTATGAACTGTGGACCTGAAAGACAATTGTGAACATAGCACCAATCTGTGTTAACAAAAGGAGATCTTGTCAAGTTCAACTTGGAAGGATCAGAGATCTTCCCCAGTATATAACTTAATTAAAAATTCAAATAATTGACATAATCTTGAGATCCTGGCAAGTAATTGAGACACTTGAGAGCTCAAAAACAGCTCCTCTCATCTCTTTTTGTTGCATTCGGATGTACTCTGGCATTTGGCACATCACTTACCCAAAAGGGGTTTTTCAGTCATAAAGGGCTCCATTTTGTACTTCAAATATTACATTGTAAATAGTGACATTTTCCAATGTGCTCTGTGCCCCCAAATTTATAAATGCTGTTTATTTTCACAAACAACTTAGGCAGACTGAATAAATCCTGGTGAAAGCATAGATAAGGACTCTACTATCTTGTCATTAAAGAAAAATACCATCAGGAGATCTGACTAGCATGTGAGAAATGAGACTTGGCTTGGTTGTTTTTTTCTTTCTTTTATTTGTTTTTTCTTCTCTCCCTGGGATCCCAAATGTAGGAAAGATGTTACACACTAGTTGTTAATTCTCTACTTTTTAATCATGCTTGGATCCAAAGACATAAAAAAATAAAAATTATTCTTGACACATAGTTAGTTATATAGCGAACACTTATATACCACTTATATGGCAGACACTAGTCTAACCAATTTTACAAATAATGTTTCATTTAATTGAATTCCTCTAAACAATCTAATGAGATAATTATTATTTGGTCATTACTATAATCATTTTACAGATGAAGAAACAAAGACATGAGGTTAGTAACCTGCCCAAGGTAATTAGAAGAGACAGATTTAAATATAAACATCTGGTTTCAGGATTCACTGTTAATCTATATGTTAAACTATGCTAAGCTACTCTTTTTTAAGTTACTATGTTCAAAATTATTAATGCAAATGTGAGTTTTTTGACATCATTTGAGAAAGAACATCATGTAACATTTGATGGACTATCAGTCTAGAACTTTGGATTTTATTCTGGCCACAACACTATCTGAGTGACCTTTGTTATGCCTGTTAATTATCCTTTGTTTTGTAGTATTCTCCTTCAGACAATGTAGGAGATGTTCATGGATGATTTGAAGGATCTCGCTTTCCAAGCCCCAAAATCATAGGAGTAAGACACTATGATGCAAGAGTGCCCTTTTAGTAGTGATAATTATAACTTCTGATGTTTCCAAAATGTGCCTGGGCCAGATATTAAGGGAAAGTGGAACAATGAGACACAAGTAGTGGCTTAGGAAGAAGTACCCTGAACCGTGTTATAAATAGACAAGCAAACAAACAACACATTCATACACAGTAATAGATGATAGATAGGTGATAGATGATAGATAGATAGATAGATAGATAGATAGATAGATAGATAGATAATTGATAGAGAGATAGAAGATAGACATCCATCTTCAGTTTTATTTCATTTATTCTCTTATTAATTCCAAAAGTATTTATTGATCATCTACTCTGCTTTCAATGCACCAGTATTGTTCTAAGCACTGGGAATACAGATGATTTGAGCTAAATATAGACATATGTAGTAACTATAAGATATCTGAATGTAAATATAAACTAACATATATTTTCTATATTTCAATGATATTTTAAAATCCAGCTTATCTATGTAAGGGTCAATGTCTGAAGACACTGCAAATATGTAAGGAGTATTTTCATTTAAGAAATAGTTATTAAATGCACAGTATGTCTCAGGTATATTACTAGGTTGTGGGAGTACAAGAATAAATAAACTCTAATATAAAATATGTAATATACCCAGAACTTTTGGCCAGAAAACTATTTTAAGCAATTTAAATGACTAATAACTGGGTATTAATTACCATTAATTAGTTTTTTCATTCATTTAATTAAGCGTATTGTTAAGAAATTAGTATTTGGGCAGAGGAGGTAAAGAAGCCATTTGAGAACAGAACAGGAAGATACATGGGAGAACACATAATTTCTCTTATTTCTCATTTTAGGTTTTTAGCTGAGACACTTTTTAGTTGAGACACTTTTAGGTTTTTAGTTGAGACACTTTTCTGAAAACAGAAGCCAAATTATCAAAAGAAAAACATGCAGAAGTTTATTAACGCCTGCTGTACTCATCACATGGGAGAGACCTCGGTTCAAAATTATCTCTATCTAAAGAAAGTGACTTGGAGGCTTTGCTTAAATATTATTTTCACAAGGAGCCATAAATCCTAAATAGTAGCAAGACAAAGCAAAGAGCAGTACCCGTCTTTTAAAAGGTGCAAAATTGCGGTAAGAGAGTAAAATCTGTTTCCAGGATCCTTTGGTGCCTGCTGGTGCCTTCTCTGGGCCGATAAGCAAGTTCTCTTTCCAGTAAGGAAGGATAGATTCCCGCCACCGGGCAAATCGAGTGGAGGCAGAGTGTTTCTCTGTTTTAGAGTTTTAACTTAAAAATACTCAATATTTAGGGATAAATATTTTGGTTTCCTTTAGTCTCTTCTTCGAAACTTTCAAAAAGTTTCACATATTAAATTTTTACGTGTGTTGGTAGCTTTAGAGAAATTTGGGTTAGAGATTTGTAAGATAAGAGATTGGCAAAGTGGGAGAAAACATGGAACTAGAAGAAAACAAAAAATTTGAGAATATTGTCCCATATCTCCTATTGAAACAGTCCTTTAGTCTTGAAAACAGTCAATTCAGCTGAACAATTGTATCTCATTCCAGGAGGTAGTGTTGTATGTGGGTTTTCTTTAAAGGTAGTTCTCATGTGGTGTAGATGAACAGGTGTCTAGTAACGGGTATTTCTAAGGAAGCAAAAGAAAAAACAAAGGTTAACCTCTGGAGCAGTCTACAAACCAGTCTCCAATTTTGGAAGTCAGTCAGCGGAAAAGATTTTGAGATTTGTGCTCTTAAGTATCTACAGTTGGAGTGAAAGTAAACGGTGATAATCTGACAGATTTTCCTGGATTGTAGTTTGCATCAGATGTCCCAGTAAAATTTTTGTCCATAAATAAGTTGTGTTATTTTTCCAGAGTTTATATCAAGTTGTCTAACCTTGGCTTGTAGGGCTTCAAGAAAAGCACTGTTTAAATTTCTAGTGATTTTAAGTCAGAAAAGAGGTGGGAGAAAATTTTAAGAGATTAATCTGGTAAATTGTAGCCAAATGTTGAAGGAAACTAAAAATTCAGTATTCAATTTAGATAATAATAAAATTGAAATTAAAAAAAAAAAACCCACAATGGGCAGGGCTAGAATCTAAAAACAAGTGTACTAGAGTTTTCTTCTGAAACATAATTCTTTCATTATAATCACACCCATTTTTACTAAATGTATTTAATGTAAGGCCAATTTAGTTGTAAAATAAGTTTTATTTAGTCTTAACACTTGGCCTAATTTTTTTGCATAAAGTACAGCAAAAATAATTATTGGTCATATAGATTTTTGATTTTATTCTGTTTTGCTAGATTTATAATAAATCGGATTATACTTTTAAAAGCCTCTCCAGGCTATGAAACCAAACCATGAACTCACCATCAGCTTTTACCTGTAATAGCTGAGTGAATTCTTCTTTTTTGAGGTCCCCCAAATGTTTTGAGGTTCTTGGGCCTGTCATAAAGTGACATTCTTTACTTAATATAAGACTAGAAACCTTGTAAGGGAAATATGTGGATAACGTACCAGGCCAGTTCTTCCATGGGATTAAATGGCTCTTAAAGCTAAGGTTAATTCCTTAAAGTACTCCGGTCATATCTGAAAATATGGCATCCTAGTCAAAGCCTTGGTGATATAACCTGTGCTTCTTATTATCCTGCTACAAAAAAAAAAAAAAAAGAAAAAGAAAATTCTTACTGAATTAATGCAAATAAATATATTGTCAAAATTTAAGAACACTTACAAATAGTTTTTTAATTTTGGAGGGATCAGACTGAAAAGTGAATGTTTCGATTCTGTTTAGAAAAGTATACTTTACCTAATTTTTCTAAGCTATAAAAAGCATATAAAAATTGTAATTCTAGAAAACACAAAAGAATCAACAATGACTGAAGCAAAAAGAAATAATTTTAAAGAATCATTCTAGTCCTCTATCAGTTTCATTGCATGTAATTAATTATTGATCTGCTTGATGTTGTCTTAGCAATCTCTATAAACCCATCAGTTGTTTTTTTTTAATTAGAAGTTTGGAAGCTTTTACCTAGTTCTATGGTGTGAACTTCAAAATTATCAGAAACTTGTACTTAAGAGTACAGGTTATGGTCCTTTTCTATGAATTTCCTTGCAGTCAATTACAAACCATCCTTTCTTGAAGAACAAAAGTAAAACAATACTTGTTTGTAGACAGCAAAAGTTTTGGAATAGTCATGGTTAAAGATGTAATTCACAAAATTATTTCTGTGGCATACAAAAATTTAACATAATACTCAGAATTATGACTGATCACATATACCAAGACACATAATCTTGTTATAAATCTTATACAATTTGGAACACAGATTAACAACACACTTGTACAAACTTAACTCAAAGAAGGAACATTATTTCTGATTTGACAATCCCTCCCACATAAGTTAACATATCAAATAAGCCTAATATTGTCTCTCTTGGACTTCTAGAGCACCCCCCCCCTCCTTTTTTTTGGATACCTAATAGTTAGTTTGATGTTAAAAAAAAAAAAAAATTAGAATTTAAAATTTTATTTTGGGAAGCCTGTCAAATATGTCAAAGGTTTAAAATAATTGATGAAGATAGGATCACAGGTTTGGTCAAAGAGGCAATTAAAAGATTTCAACAAGTAAAAACCTTTATTCTTTGATGAGGAGAACTCTCAATTTTCCAAACAAAAGACCCAATAAAGATGGCATGAGGTAAAGTCTTCCCTCTTGTTTTTGCAGTTTATTCAAAAGGTGAACCAAAGTCTTTTTAAATCCTTTGTTAATAGTATACAAAAAAGTTATTGAAAAGAGAAAGCTAAATTCTACCTTTGTATTAGTTGTATTAATACCAAACCTAATTTTCACAAATCCTTCTAAACTAATATACCTAATCTCAATTAGCTTTGACCACATGATATTTCTATGGACTTTCTATAGTCTTTTAGATATTATCTTCATCTTTTCTCCAACTGTCTAAGTCCATTTAGTTTATCTGTCTCATTTTTTTCTTTCATGTATAGTGAAAACAACTTTGAAATAACTTTTCAACTAGACAAAATTATTTTTTAAACAAAACATGTTCTCATACTTTATAACCTCAATAATAAAAAATCTTGCTTTCTATGTATACTCTATATACAGAATTGAATCTTTTTTATCTCACTAATTAGTTACAATTTATTAGTAAGAATTTTACTCTTATTAACCTTAATTCATAGTAAAAATCTAAGAAGTAAGCAATTTTTAACTGTCAGTTACACACCAACAACTTATGAATACACATTTTATGACTTTAAAAAAATAGAAGATTTCAAATGAAACAATTTTTCAGTGTGGAACAGAACATATTTATTAACAGACATATTTTGTTTTTCCAAAATAATAAACCAAAAGTATACAAGCTCAAACTCATATTTAATAACTAATACCATAGCATTACATCTTACTTGGAAAGGATCTAGATTTTCAATGACTATTCATTATTTAATTTATTTTAACAAAATTCTAAGGGTGTAGTTACCAAAAACATTTGAGAAACCTTTTTAAGTAAACACATTATAAAACCTAATTATTATTAAAAATTTATCTATAAACTTGTATGTCATTTACATCTATTTATTTACTTATTTAATTTTAAGAATTGTGTTTGGAAAAATTTTATAAGGCATTAAACAAATCTAGCCATAATGTCAAATTAAATTTCCTATTCAACATATTTATATGTCTGTTAGGGAAGTATCATAATAGCAAGAACCTTAAAGTTATATATATGTAAACTTTTCTGATAGTTCAGAAGACATAGTTATTTTTATTAAACCAGCAATATTAAAAAGTTATATTTACTGAAAAATTTAAGTCATGTAAAATATTTGAGCTCATTTATTTATGACTACTTATTTCAGTTAATTTGGTACCATATAGATAATACTTAAAAATATGTATATACATATACATACATGTAGAGACAACATGTAACATACATATGTACATGTTTATGTATCTAAAAGCCAAAGAGATGAAAAAGTTCAGTGCAAAAGAGAGTAGAGTTTAGGTTTGAGAGGAACCTGTCCACTTGCTCTTGGGATTTCCTGAGGAAAAACAGAGATTCCTCCCAAAGAGAGGCATTTGAGGCACTCTTTCTGTTTTCTCAAGGCATCCAAGGCTCTTAGATATCTTTAGGTACCCTCACATGACAGCACAGGTGGCAAGAGAAGGAGAGACAGACGTCAATGAAAAAACAAGTATTTGAGGCAAAAATCACCTCACCAAGAGGAGGAACAGATACTTGGAGGGGTTTTAAAAAGACAGGAATTCAGTCAACTTAGAAAGCTTTATGGAGAGATAGCAGAAGCCTTAAAAATATGTATTATATATTTATATTTTATATATTATATAATTATGTATTATATTATTCTATAACATATATTCTATATTTATATTTATAATTAAATTATATATTTAGTTTATTTTTATATATTTTATAATTTTTATATTATATTATATTATTATGTAATGTATAATGCATATTTATAATTAAATTTTATACTTAATTTTCATTTTTATAATTTTAATTTTTTGTAATTTTAATTTAATTTTCATAATTAAATTATATATTCACAAAACAATATATTTTTGTATGTTTTTAAATATATACACACACACGTGGGTGTGTTTATATATGTATACATATATACATATATAAAGCATATATACACATGTAATTGAAAGCTGACCTTTAGGCTATTCATATGTATCTGTGTGTATACGTGTGTGTGTGTATGTGTGTGCATAGGTGTGTGTGTGCATATATGTGTATATATGTATGTATACATGTATAAATATGTGTATATGTGTGCCTGTGTGTATGTGTATACATATGTGTATGTATGTGTATCTGTACATATGTGTATATATATATATGTGTATATTGTATATATACACACACACACACACAAACACACACGCACACAATATTTAGCCTAAATGTCAGCTTTCAATTAAATCAACTTTTGACGATAGAACTCCTAAAATTCTTTTTAGTTGGAAAAAATAGCAAACATTCCTGGTTTTGACTTTTCTTTTCTGAAATTTAACTCTGTTTCAAATCTGACTTCCGCTGGCTGCTTAGCTAAGTCCTGAGATGTTAAGATTTCAAAGTATGCTTAAGATTGACATCTCCGAGTGACTGAAAGTACCCTCTACATACTTTCAGATAGAAAAGTCCATATTTCCGGCCGGGCGCGGGGTTTCACGCCTGTAATCCCAGCACTTTGGGAGGCCAAGGTAGGCGGATCACCTGAGGTCAGGAGTTTGAGACCAGCTTGACCACTATGGAGAAACCATGCTGGCCAGTATGGTGAAACCCCATCTCTACTAAAAATACAAAAAATTAGCCAGGCGAGCTGGCGCATGCCTGTAGTCCCATCTACTTGGGAGGCTGAGGCAGGAGAATCGCTTGAACCCGGGAGGTGGAAGTTGCAGTGAGCTGAGATTGCGCCACTGCACTCCAACCTGGTAACAGAGTGAGATTCTGTCATAAAGAAATAAATAAATAAAGTCCGTACCTACTTGTATTGTGATTCAAAACCAGTAAACCTTCTTACGGCTTATAATCAGATGAAAGAATTAGACTTCCAAAGAGGGTGCAAAATCTGAAGTTTCTTCCAAAAATGGAAGATAAAGTAAAGATCCTCATTATTAGCAAGGCAAGGAAGGCTGAAACAATTAAGACAAATTCCTGAGAACTGACATATTTGGACAATGGACATTTCATACCTGCAGGTGAACTCCAAACCTGGTTGCCTGACATAAGCTCTACAATTTGTGCTCTCTAGGTTGGCAGAGACCAGAGAATCAATTCATTGTTTAAAAAGTCAAGCTTTTCAAGAAATAAAACAGGAGGAAAAGAGAACTTATGATTTTCCTCTTTATGAAAAACTACACAAAGAGACACAGAAAATGAAAACAAGGACAATTTTTGGAAAATTAGAGATCAATAACCCAACAGATACTAATAACAAATCCACAAGAATCACAAATTCAAAGAACTAATTTTTAAATAAATGTTTTTCCCGTGTCAGTATGAACCTGGAAAGGAAGGGACAAGCAAAAATGTTAACCATCCTCTCTCAAACAGGAGCCACAGGTAGAAGTCTGGGAGAAGCTGCATTTGGTAAGGAATTGTACCCATTTTTGCTGGGTTTTGCCAGTGTTCTCTTAGGATTTCATTTCTCTTAGGTCTCATTTAAGATGTTTATACAGTTTGACTTTTGTGAATAGTGCTACAATGTGTAAGCTTCTTGAAAGCATAAAATTTTCTTTAGTCATTGCTATAACTTCATAACTTAGAATAACACTTAACATATAAAAGTCAATCCAGCCAGGTGCGGTAGCTCACGCCTGTAATCCCTGCACTTTGGGAGGCCAAGGAGGGCGGATCACGAGGTCAGGAGATCGAGACCATCCTGGCTAACAGGTGAAACCCTGTCTCTACTAAAAATACAAAACAAACAAACAAACAAAATCAGCTGGGCGTGGTGGCAGGCGCCTGTAGTCCCAGCTACTCGGGAGGCTGAGGCAGGAGAATGGCTTGAACCCGGGAGCTGAAGCTTGCAGTGAGCCAAGATTGCGCCACTCACTCCAGCCTGGGTGACAGAGTGAGATTCCATCTCAAAAAAAAAAAAAAAAAAAAATATATATATATATATATATATATATATATGAAAACAGACCATTACAGATTATATATTGAACAATGCTTTCAGATTAATAAAATGCATAGAGTAGAATACAAACATATATGAAATGATGTCAGTTTTGAAATCAGTATTTGGTTATACTATACATGTACATTTTATGGAACAATGAATTTATAATAGAAGTGATTCATTCTCTTAAAAAGAATACAACAAGTAATTCAAAAAGTGAAAATACAGAAGCCAAATACCAACCAAATAACCAATATCCACTGAACTGTTTTCCTCAACAATACAACACACTTTTCATCCATTCTGCTGTGGTTTGCCTGTTTTATCTGGATTTTAAGCTCTTGTTCTAGTGTGTCTATATTTTTTATTAACTTTGTGCATACTGTTATCTATATTATCTGTTACAGTGTAATATGTTTATTACCTGGAGTTATGTTTTCTTACAGACTGAATTCTTTACCTACATGCTACATTGTTTTCTTTCACTGTTTTAGAAGAACATATCTGTAATTATTAGTAATGCTTAGTGTCTTCTTTATGGTTAAGTTTTGTGGATAGCTGTGTCCAGAACTTCCCATTTTGCTCTGATTTAGTGTGACTGAATTCTTCTTGACACCTGTCCCACTTGATTAAGATCAGTTTACTTTTCATCATTAAGCTGGAGTTGGAAAGCTTAGTCTTGAGCTCCATTCATTTTTTTTTTTTCCTGAAACACAAAAGCATGAGAGATTGGAGAGAAACGGAGCTGAGCCCCTCTCTGGGTACGGGTTTCTGGGCTTTGTATTCTCCTTAGTCCTAGTAAATGACCACTGGGATTCATTCCATGCAAAGACAGGAAAACTTTTGAGAACTTTAATTGTTCCAGCAACATCTACTGAACGCATTTATTTTTATTCTCTCCAAATTAAAATCCATAATTGAGAATTCAAAATACTCTTCCAACTCAACGTCTCTGCATCAGAAAACTGGGGTGTTACAAAAAAACAAAAAAACAAACAAAAAAAAAACCTCACACAACTCATTATTAAACCACACGATTCATTCTTTCATAAAATACACTCAAGCCCATTTTCTCTTTTTATTGTTGCTGGTAAACTATTTTCTCTAATTTTTTTGTTATTTGTTAAATTGTGAGGGTGCTTTCTCTGAGTTTTGAAAGTTTTCTCTGTATTAATATATTTAGTTTCTTAAATTATAAAATTTATAAAATTGGGGTTATAACAATGTTTATTTCATAGTCTTGTTTTGGATATTACTTAAGAAAAGGAGCCAGGAGCAGTGGCTCGTGCCTGAAATCCCAACACTTTGGGAGAGCTGAGGCGGGCAGATCACTTGATACCAGGAGTTCGAAACCAGCCTGGGAAATATGGTGAAATCCTGTCTCTACTAAAAATACAAAAATTAGCCATGCATGGTGGCGAGTGCCTATATTCCCAGATACTTGGGAGGCTGAGGTGGGAGGATCAGCTAAGCCCAGAATGTCAAGGCTGCAGTTGAGTGAATATTGTGCCAATGCACTCCAGTGTGGGCAACTGGAGTTCTCAAGATGTCATTGACAATTGTTAGGATTATCGTTTTATACATTCACACACAAAGCATTATTAATATGCAATTCTTACTAAGATATTTATACTTGATGCATATGCAAATATGATGAGGTGAGAGAGATGGTATTTTTTTTAACATATTTATCATAAAAAACTATCTTTGGGTATTTTCTTGAAATGAGAAATCAAGTATATTTTTAGGTTACATGTTAAATGTACATATATTTTACAATGGGTACAGAGAAAGCTTAACTTCTAAACAAAGGTAACATTTTAAATTTTGGAAATTGTATTCTAATGAAGCAGATGGAAAAGCTGTAGGTAAACTTCAACTGCCATTAATTATGTATATCTGTTGGATTTCAACAGCTGGTATCATTATAAATGTTATTAGCCTTATTAGGCATGTATGTAGCATTTTATTGCAAGATGTTTTATAGTTTCTAATTAGTTCATAACAGTCTTAAGAAATGGATGAGAGTGGTTATACCATATTTCAAGAAGCAAAAAACCAAACTTGCAATAACTATCTCTACAACTAATGCTGTTGGTATTTTACATATAGCATAAACACAAATTCTCTAATAAGTGCTTATAATCATACTCTCTACTCTTTGAAATTCAGCTTTTACCTAAATCTTATGATGTTATTTGATCACTGTGTTTTTTCATGTTTCTGACATGAGACAATTCTCCTTCATTCAGTGTTTTTAGAATAGTCTTTTGGGGGATGAGTGTTAGTTTTTATTATATTTTTTATTCTTTTACAAAAAGAAAAACACATGGTTTTCTATGTGAACATAGTTTTACATAATTGATTTTAACATTAATTTTATAAAACTGGGACGGGGCATAAGTCTACGTATTTAAAATATTGAGATACAACTTCCAAAATAGATTTTAAGCTGAAAATTATAAAAAATTTATTCACAGTCTGATCAAAATTATAAGCATTAAGGAAATCTAACACTCTCACCACAACTATCTGTTCTAATCAGTCGATCAGCAAAAAGTGCCTGGACATTAATCTAGGTATCAGAGGCTTTTTAAAGTTAACGGAGTGGATTGGATAGTGGAGATTATGACTTTTGCTCTATTAAAACAATGAAGATTCAAAGCTATCTAATTCTCTTTGTAGAGTTTTTGCATATTTAAACACCTTAATGTTTAAAACTATATTGATGATTATGTGACAATTAGAACGTGTATGGATAATAAAATGAATGACTTTAATTAGCTTAAAGGTGGTAAAATAATTTGTATGAACTTGACACTGTTACCTGACATAGTGTATTACTTAACTAGTTAAAATTAGTTCATTTAAACATTTAAGAGGTTAATTAGCAGGTTATAGGCAATTGAATATATTCTCAACTTTTGTACATTTAATATCTCCATCTCTCTTATTTACCTTCTCATGACTACAATTCAAGAAAATGCATACTTCACACAAGGACAAGTGTAAGTTAAGTGGTACTGAAAATAAAAATTATAAAAAGAATTATTGCTGCACAATTCTTATGAAACAAAACTAGATCTATACTATTTATATATTTATTGGAACAATCATCAGGGTGAATTTTAAATTATCATTTGGGTTTATTAACTTCAGATAGGTCAACTGAAATAAAAATTATATTATTGCACATGATGCTTGCTTATATTGCTCCAGGAACAGCACTGCAGACTAACCATTGCCACAGGAATTTATTAAATCGCTATTCATAAACTTTGCACTATCCAAAGTTACAGAAACAGGATCAGAAGTGATATCTAGTACCTCTGCTCTAAGGACATAATATTGGAGCCAAATATAACTATTAAAAGATTCTTGTATACATTAAAATATTCACTTTCATTGAGACAAAAAAGCTTAAGCTCAGTTTATATAGAAGTGAAGACCAATAAGTGACTTTTTCAGTAATTGTTCATTTTCATTCTGGAAATAACTACTCCAGCATAAGCAAATATTTGAATAATCAAAAATAAATACTTTGTTTTTTATTTCAAAAATTGAATTACATGTGTAAATCAGATTAAAGACAAAAGATGTTCAAAACATAATTAATTTAAGAAAACTTTAAAAATTATAGGCACAGAGGATGTTAATAACATGGTCATTAAAACGAAATTCTCAATTACAGATGTATTCCCCACTATACTTTAAAGAGAACCCTTTATGAAGTTGTTCTTTTATTTGATTTATAATTCTTTGGATTATTTACAACTTTTCAAGAACATATTTTTTAAAAGGAATGCCTGAACTAAGTCATTTCCTCTTTAACAGAAATAAAGATAACTGTCAATATAATTAACTTCATGTGGATCACCATTGATAAAAATTTACCTATTGTTGAATCATTATGCATCTTACAGCAAAGTGGTTCCCAACTTTGCCTCCTTTTTAAAATCACCTGGAGGGTTTAAAAATCTATGTCCAAGTTATCTGTTTTTTTGTTTTTATTAGGGTTTTCAATACAAGGTCAAAGATTAGAAATCAGCTTTTTAAAATTAGTCATTTGCCAAACTTAAAATGCAATTTCCAATTCAAGAGGTACAAGACATTGTCCAAGATTTTGTATCTCCAACAGGTTCCCATGTGTTGTGGTTGCTGTAGGTCCTTGGACTTCACCTTCAGAAGCACTGTTTAAAAGAACCTTTATCAATACAACATTACTCAAATATTACGTGATAATCTAACACATTATGTATTTTTCTGATAAAAGAAAGCAGAACTATATTACATCTGTGATTTTTTTCTATAATTGGTAGTTTGTTATAGTGTTTTTAAAGTTAATTTTATTAAAGTTTAAAAATTTGTTGGTCATAAGCTTAAATTTTATTACATTGACTGTAGATCTTTAGAAATACTTATTGATATAGCATGATATATTGTTCTTTTGATAAATGGTTCTGTATATTATCTAATTATTTAGAAAATTTTATTTTTCTATAGTATTTTTGAAGATTTAGGATATCAGTAGTATAATTCATCTTAGTACCTAGAATTTTAAATGATTTTATTAACATTTACAGAAAGTTTGTCTGTCTGATTTTTAATGTATTATTTTATTTGAATCAACAAAAAATTAGGGTCCAGTTATTTCCTTTCATAATAGCACATTACAAACACCATTCATCTGAATATCTCAAAAACCAAATCGTATAGGCTGTTGGTAATCTACAGATTGATTAATTCTGCATATTTTGATTTGATTAACCAAGGAATAATTTAAAGAGGAATGCAATCAATATGCATCTTATGCCTCTAATTTTGCAAATTGTGTTCTTTTCACTGTATGCTGAGGAGATACTAACAACATTGATCTGCTTCTTTAAATTTGCTTTGCTTCTGTTACTTATATTCAGTTGAAGAATCTCATTTGCCATCACTTTATTACATTTTATTAATCAAAACCATATATCTATGTAGTCATTTCCTTCCTAGTTTTCTTCAATCTGATTAATACAACTTTTTAAAGTGATTCTGTAAGTATATCAAACATGAAGTGAAATGGTTATTAAAGCTACTTTGATTTTGAATATTGACATTCTGAGTTAGAAGAGGATTCCATTATAATTCCCTAAAAGAGGTTTTTTTTTTTTTTTTGAGACGGAGTCTCGCTCTGTGGCCCAGGCTGGAGTGAGCGGTGCCATCTTGGCTCCCTGCAAGCTCCGCCCCCCCGGGTTCCCGCCATTCTCCTGCCTCAGCCTCCCGAGGAGCTGGGACCACAGGCGCCGCCACCACGCCCGGCTAGTTTTTTGTATTTTTAGTAGAGACGGGGTTTCACTGTGTTAGCCAGGATGGTCTTGATTTCCTGACCTCGGGATCCTCCCGCCTCGGTTTCCCAAAGTGCTGGGATTACAGGCGTGAGCCACCGAGCCCGACTCCCTAGAAGTGTTTCTTAACTGCACCACTGTATAAATTGGACTAGGATGTGTTACTGCTGTTTAAATAGTATTTTTTCAATTTTTTAGAATCACTACCACCACTACCATCAGAGCAATGACAAGAAAAGCCTCATGCTTAGTTTGGTATAGAAGAGAGTGTTTAATTGAGAACGAGCGAGTTTTATTAATTTTTTTAATCAGAATGAAACAGCCATAGAGCCTTTTAAAAAAAAATTTATGAGCCAGGGGAAAGTGTGAAATATATCAAACTAATGTGTATGAAAATCACCTATTGAAAGCACAACTCAGGCAACATTCCCTAGAATTGTAAAACTTAGGTACTCATCAATGCGTTAAACTAGCCCACACTTCTGTGCAGTGGTTGAGGTGATTTAATTATTGTCATGTTGAAAAGACGCATGCTATCTGGGTACATAATGACTTCTCGGGAAACAATGACAATATTACAGCTCCTGCAGCATGCATAGCTAACAAGGTCCACAAGTCATACCACCAGACACCACAGTGGGAGTATCCCTTTCTTTCTCTTGTTTGAAAAGAAATGGAACAAGCCATCCAATACAAAAATCCAATCTTACCTATTCAGTAGTATTATATCTTCTCAGGTCTTATATATCTTTTCTGAAGATATTTTTGTAAGTTTCATTTTAGTTTTGAACAAAATGTATCCTAGAATTTTAAGAACTGCAGAAGCAAAATCAAAGTCCATATCTAAAATACACAAAATATGTAAATAAAAATTATACTTTAGCAATTTTTGTTATTACAAGTCTAGATATTTTATATGGTGACATTAACAGCAAGGAAACATTACATTATCAATGACATTAAAATTGCCTGTAAACTGCAAAGTTGAAAATTAGACTTAAATTTATGATTCTCATGTCTTTTATATTTTGAAATAGTTTAATACATGTAAAAAAGTTGAAAAATAGTACAGATATTTTCTGTGCAACCTTCACCCAGTATCCCATAAAAATAACACTTTGCTTAATCACAAAATTAAGATATTAATATTAATACTATGCTAATAACTAAGCTAAAGGTTTTATTTAGATTTTGCAAGTTTTTCCACTATTATTATTTTTCTGTTCCAAAGTTCAATCCGGGATTCCAAAGTGCATTTGGATGTTAGGTATCCTCCCATCTGTAACAGTTATTCCAACCTTTTTTGTCTTCAATGACCTTGATATTTTTGAAGAATGTTGGTAAGATATTGTCTAGAATGCCCCTCAATTTGGGTTTCACTAATGTCTTTTCATGATTAGATTTGACATACTTTTTTTGACAAGAATAATATGTCGTATTTGCCCTTCTCAGTGAAACATGACAAGATAATGGTAACATATCTGATTGTTGAGATGCTAACTTTGATCACTTCATTAAAGTGATGTTACTGATTTTCTTTCCTGTAGTTATTATTTTTTCTTTTATAATTAATAAATATCCTGAGAGAGATCCTTTGAGACTATGCAAATATTTGTTTTTCTTCAAGCTTTTGATCACCAATTTTATTATTCATTATGGACCTTGCCTTCTTTCATTATTACTGCAGTGTTCTAATGGTTATATTCTACTTTCCTCATTCATTCTATATTACTCGTTGAAATTTTCCTGTAAGGAGGAGCTGTGCCATGTCTCCCAATAATCTTTTTATTCAATTTGTGTGTTTATATATAAAAATATGAACTCATGGGTATTGATTTTATCTGATAGCTTAAAATATTATATTATTTTATTATCAATGTTGTTGCTAAGTTTGTTTCAGGTTGGGCTATTTGGAGCTATTTCAGAATGTCTTATATGCTCTTTCATCATGCATGTGTCCATACCTATGTCCATGTCTGCCTATCTATTTATATCTATCTATCTATCTATCTATCTATCTATCTATCTATCTATCCAGCCATCCATCTATCTATCTGTCTTCTATCATCTATCTATCTGTCTCAGCATTTCTCTACTATCTTGCACCCCATGATTCTCCAGGCATAACTTGATCTTCCCTGCTACAAGTCTGGAATCAATCATTTCTCCAAGAAGCTCTTGTTTCTTTTCTTAGAAAATTGTGTTTAGAGACCAAGATAAGTGCATTAATTGTGTTCATTGCTACAAATATGGTCCAGTTTGGATATTTGTTCCACTCAAATCTTCTGTTGGACTGTAATCTCTAATGCTGAAGACAGGGCCTGGTGAGAGGTGTTTGGGCCACGGCTTGGTGCTATCTTCATGAACATGTGTGAGTTCTCAAAGCATCTGGTTATTTAAAACTGCATGGCATAGTCACTGTTGTATTCTCTCTCACTCACTTTCTCTCTTCATAAGATACCACACCCGCCTAGCTCACTTGCTCCCATTATCATCATGTGATGGGCCTGCTCCCCCTTTGCCTTCTGCCATGACTGCAAGCTTCCTGAGACCTCTACAGAAGCGAATGTAGCTATCCTTCTTGTACAGTCCGCAGAACTTTGAGCCAATTAAACCTTCTTCTTATAAATTACCAAGTCTCAGATAATTATTTATAGCAGTGCAAGAACAGCTTAATACAAAGACTTCATTGTTTCTAGGGCCTCTCAACAGACAGAGCTAGGAAGTAGAAAATGTATACTAACTGATGTATAATATATATTTTAAGGAGGAGTTTTTACATTCAACACCAGAGAACTTATTTCTTCAGCAATAAGAAACTAAGTTGTAATTATTATTGATTTATTGATTAAATGCTAATATACACATAGCATAGTTTTAGAATTGTAATCCATACACCTGTGAGGAAAACAATTACTAAATATTATTGACAGAACACCGTATTTGTATACAGTTTTATTTCTTTTTTTTTTTAAATTTACTCTTATACCACCCATCTAAAACACCATTTTCCAAATAGTTACAGAGGTTTGTCTTTGTTCATCCCTACTCTCTTTGGTGTAATTATTAATTTGGAATATACTTAGGTTTATTTGTTACTGACTTTATTCTACTTTCAGTTTCCCTCTGTTAGGACTGAATTATGATACCCTAAAATTTATATGCTGAAGCCCTAACTCCAATATGACTATATTTGAAAATAAGGACTTTAAAGAGACGTAATTAAGGTTAAATGTAATCATAAGGGTGGGACTCTAATCAACATGACTGGTGTCCTTTAGGAATGTGTTAGCACAGTGAAAAAGTTCATGTAAAGACCCAGCATGAAGGCTTCCATCTGAAAGCCAGAAAGAGAGGTCTTAGAAGAAACCAACCCTGCTGACATTTGATCTTGGAATTCTAATTTTCAGAACTGTGGACAACTAAATTGTTGTTTTAGCCCCTGGTTTTTGGTATTTTGGGTTAGCGTGAGCAAACTAATATTCTCTCCTTTCCTAGTTGATTTTTAAAAATTTAAACAGTGAAATTTATTATCTGTGGTGTACAATTATATGTAATTTTAAAACATTTTTACTTTTTCCTAAGGGTATTATTTTACATAACTATAATATAAAACTCAGAAAATTGGTATTAACACAAAGCTATGGAACATATTCAAATTTCATACTTTCATGTATGTGTATGTGTTTGTACATGTATGTAATTCTGTGTAATTTCTTTATATGATAAGATTTGTATAGCCACTACTACAATCAAGATACAGAAGTTTCCCGTCAACACAGAGAAATTCTCTTAGGCTATTCCTCTATAGTTATCCATGGTCCCTGACACTAATATCGGACAACCATTAATCTGTTATCTATAGCTAAAATTATTACTTCAAAATGTTATAGAAAAGAAAGTATACAATATGTAAACTTTTGATATGAGGTTTAAAAAATCATTATAACATCCCTGTGATACATCTAAGCTATTTTATCATTTATTTCCTTTTAATGCTGAATAGTATTCAGAATTCTAAGGGTTTTGACAAATGCATAGAGTTATATATCTACTACCACAGTCACGATATAGAAGTTTACTCACTCTATTCTCTCATGTTCTTTGGAATTAACTTGTCTCTCAATTCCAACACCTGATACCTACTGCTATGTTTTTTGGTCCCTGTACTTTTTTTTTTTTTGTATTTTCTGTAATGTTATATAAATTAAATGATACAATATGCTGTGGACTGAATATTTGTGTTTTCCCAAAATTTACATAATTATGTTTAGACTCTACCCCTCAATATAATAGTACTAGGAAATGAGGCATTTAAGAGATAATGACAATTAGATGAGGTCATAAGAGCAGAACCTTCATGAATGGGATTAGTGCCCTCATAAGACTCATGAGAAAGCTTTTTATCCCTCTCTGATCTTCATCCTGTGAAGATACAACATGAAGTTTGCAATAATGTAACCAACAAGACAACATCAGAATTTGACCTTGCTGGTAACCTGATCTTGAATTTCAGCCTCCAGGACTCTGAGAAATAAATGGCCATTGCTTATAAGCAATCCAGTTTATATCCAGTTTATAGTATTTTGCTAGAGTAGTTTAAATGAACTAAACCACAATGTATGTCATTTTTTGGTCTTGCTTTCTTCAGTTAGTAAATGTATTTAAGAGTAATCCAAGTTTCTGCATAAATCAATAGTTTGTTCTGCTTTTTGTAGCTGAGTATTATGGCATTTTATATGATACCAGCTTGATTACTATTCACTCATTGAAGGAATTCTGGTTTTTTTCCAGTTTGGCACAATTATGAATAAAGTTCCTATAAATATTTGCATTATAGGTTTCTCTGTTAACATAAATTTTCATTTTCCTTAGGCAAATGCCAAGGAGTGGGATTGATGGTTTATATGCTAAGTGTATGTTTTCTATTGTTAGAAATTGCCAAATGGATTTCAAAAATGGTTCTACCCCATTTTGCTTTCTTATCAGTGATGCCATCAGTGTTTCAGTTGCTTCACATCAGTCCTAGGTATTTTCAGTTAATTTAACCAATCTAACAGGTATGTAGTAGAATTAACCCACTTCTGTTTTAATTCAGATTTTTCTAATAAGTAATGACCTTGTGCATCCCTTAATATGCATATTTTCTATTTATAAACCTCCTTTAGTGATGTATAGATTGAAAACATAGGTCCATCTTAAAATTGGGCTGGTTGTGTTGGTAGAGTTCTCTGCTGAGAGTGCTTACATTGTGGTTACAATACTTTTGTCACACATGTGATTTCCAAGTACGTTCTTCCACTCTGTGGCTTGTATTTGTATTTCCTTAAAAGTGATGTTTACAGAGGAAAACCTTAACAAAGTTTAATTTGTTCCGTGCTTGTGTCTGTGTGTGTGTGTGTGTGTGTGTGTGTGTTTAATTTATGGATCATGCTTTGGGTGTTACAGCTGAAAAAGTTTTGTTCAATCTTAAGGTGTATAGATTGTTGCCAGTCAGCATGTTAAAAATGTTATAGTTGTTTATATCTTGGTCTAGGCTCCATTTTGAGTTATTTTTGTATAAGAGCTGAGATAGGGAATTAAGCGTATTTTTTATTTATTGCTATTGTTTGAATTCTCCCTCTAAAACTCCTTTTGAAACATAATCCCCAATGTGGTAATATTGAGAGGTAAGTTTAAAGATCTTTGATCAAAATTAAAGATCAAAATTAAAGATCAAAGATCTTTAGCCTTACCTCTCAATACTGCCGCTCTGGGGATTATGAAATTTGAGAGGTGACTGGATCATGAGGGTTCTGCCTTCAGGGAATGCATGCATCTATTCTTTTCGTGGATTAGTGGATTAATGGGTCGTTATGGGAGTGGAAATGATGGCTTTATAAAAACAGGAAGAGAGACCTGAGCTAACATGATCGCACAGTAGTGCACTCAGCCCCCTGAGCCATGCGATGCCCTGGCCTTTCTCACAATGTGACAGAGTTCCCACCCATAAGGATTTCACCAGATGTGTCCGGCTGACCTTTAACTTCTCAGCCTCCATAATTGTAAGAAACAAATTCTTTTATTTATAACTTGTCCTGTTTCAGGTGTTCTGTAATAAGCAACAGAAAATCAATTAATACAGAAAACTGGTACTGAGAAATGGGGTGTCACTGATAACAAATACCTGAAAATGTGTAAGAGACTTTGAAATGGGGTAATGGGCAGAGGCCGAAGAATTTAAAGGGGCAGCTGAGAAAAATCGTAATTTCTAGAGACGGTTTTAGAAGACAAGACTAGGAAAAATTTGGGACTCCTTAGAGATCAGCTAAGTGGTCATGGCTAGAATATTGATAGAAATGTAGAAAATAAGGCTGTTCTGGAGAGAAGAGAAAGGAAATAACCTGGTCAGTCAGGCAGTTAGGGTGGGTTTTCAGTTGAATTTTTTCAAACTAAAGAACAGCCTGCAGGCACAAATAAGGAAACTTGCACAGGGAGGCTTGCTTAAGACATGCCCACAGGTGCACGGATAAGAAAGGCTATGCAGGTGACTTGCCCAGACATGCCCACAATGCAAAATTTTGTCCCCTGACACATGTGCATAAGGGAAACAAAGCCATATGAAGTAATGGAAACTAAGGACCTGCATGTGAATTAGGAGGATGGGGAGAACCTACCGGAAAATCTCACCTTATGCAAATGAGATCCCAGACCTCATAGGTTTCTCGTAAAAGCCTTTGCATTTGCATTTAACTGTAAAAATTGTAACCCTTTCTGGGACCCTTCTCTGCTGCAGAGAACTGGCCTCTTTCTTTTGCTGCTTCTGCTCATACTTCACCCTTGGTGTGTCCGTGTCCTTGATCCTTGATTTTCTTGGTTATGAGACCAAGAACTTAGGGTGCCACCCAGTCAATGAGGCTGTTTCATTGTGGAGGCTTGTCCAAGATAGATCCATTGAAATGATGAGTAGGAGCAGACCCCAACTTTATGCTTTCATTTTCAAGGCCTACTGTTGACAATTTTTAAATTAAGAAAAATGAGAGGCATCTGTCAGCCATCTAAATGTGATTAGTGTGGCTGTTGGTCTAAAGACTCAGATGACAGGCTTGATAGGGAGGACTTAGCTAACCCCCCCGCACCCTCAGAGTACTGGGAATGTTGGCTGTGATCTGAACTAGCTTCCTTTCATGGAAAGCTTAGCTGTCATTTGGAGCTGAAAGGAGGTCCTTCTGAGAGTTTCTGGGTGAGGCTACATACTAGTGTTACCTGAAGGCCCTTGGACTAACTCCAGCCCATTGGATATCATCCACAGGATTTGCAAACTTTTCTTATTTCAGTTACCTTCTTTCCTTTCTGCAGCTACTACCCTCTCTCTGTATGCAGTGCAGCAGGAGTTTAGTCCAGGGAGATAGTCTGTTTAGGCAGGATTAGTGGGTGCTATGGTAACTGAGAATGTAGCTCAAGGGATTGCTGTTTTGTGATTTTCTAGAAACAGGGGGATTTCATGATCCAGGTTTCAGGGATTATCTAACTCTTAATGATGGCACTTCTTGGGGTTGAACTTGGATAGGGAGTTATTTCTCCCCAATTAATGTCCCTCTCTCCATTTATACTGTTTTTTTGTTTTGTTCTGTTTTGTTTTTTTGAGATGGAGTCTCACTCTTGTCACCCAGGCTGGAGTGCGATGGCGTGATCTCAGCTCACTGCAACCTCCACCTCCCAGGTTCAAGTGATTCACCTGACTCAGCCTTCTGAATAGCTGGAATCACAGGCATGTGCCACTACACCCAGCTAATTTTTGTATTTTTAGTAGAGATAGGGTTTCACCATGTTGGCCAGGCTGATCTCAAACTCCTGACCTCAACTGATCCACCCACCTCATCCTCCCAAAGCGCTGGGATTACGGGTGTGAGCCACTGTGCCCAACCCGGGCTGTTTCTTTTTCCATGGGAACAGCCATAATTGCCCAGTTGAATTGGATAGTCTCTCTAAGAGGCAACTAACTTTCTCTTAACTGGGAGGCATGTTGTGAGGATGACCTGCCATGCCTCAGATCTCTCTCTTTACCCTTTGTCTAAAGAACATATGGAAACAAAGCTACTGTCTTGTAGTTCAAGGTTTACAGCGCCACCTAGTGGAATGGGCATCTTCTCTATGGGGAGCCTTGATCGCTCTTTGCTAAAAACTCCTAGTTTTCCAATTCTTTACTCTTGTGCCCTTCTACTAGTGACGAGATTTTATTCTCCCTCAGTGAGTGGCAAAACTCTCTCTTTGACAGTGAGGAGGAAAATGTCTTCTGAAACCAAATTTTAGCCTCATTTGATTCCTATATTCTTTTGAGTCACCTACTCTGCCTTCAATTAGAATGGTATTTAAGTAGAAAAGGAATTTTAGGTCTGGAAGTCAGCTGGAACCACTCCTTAAGAATAAATACTTTAGCTTGGGCCATAATAGCAGAATATAGATCTCAACCCAGATTATCTCCTCCATTAAGGGGCCTGGCCCAAATGCAAGTGTTACATAGTCTCTCAAGAGATCCATCTATCAGGGAGCCAGCAGATCCCACAAATGTAGGAAATCAAAGGAAAATCCTCAGCAGAGAAAGGGAATCTTGCAGGAGAGCATGACTATTACTGCTGCTTAGCTCCTTCAGATCCATGTGTGAGGGTCATGGTTTCTTCCATGGTTGGCACCTTTAATGGATCCCAAGCCCCAGAGAATCAACAAGGGAAAATAGAAGGGAGGACATCTCCACTGTTTTCCTCTCTATCCTGGGTCACTCCAAAGGACGGATGAGGACTGAGGAACACCTTTATCCTTTTTCTTTGTAGATGGGTAACAAACCATCTTTAGCCTGCACTTCCCTTGACTGCAGCTGGGATCACTGGGACTCCTTTGACCCTTAAACTGTAGATAAAAATTGCCTCATATTCATTTGCACTCAGGCATGGCCATCTCACCAACAGCAGAATGGGGGTGGGGAGCTTGTCTCTTCAGGAAAGTGCTAATATCAATAATATTTGACAACTACATCTTTTCTGCAGTTGGAAGGGCAAATGGTCTGAGGTTCCCTATGTGTAAGCATTCTTTGCCTTGTGAGAAAACCCCGACCTTGTCAACATTGTAAAATGGATCCTGCTCTCCTAGTGATCATATCAGACAAGCCTACAGGAGATAATTCCCCAAAGTCAAAGAAACAAACTCCCAGGGAACCCTCAAACGCAACTTCCAGATGCCCTGGCACTTCCTGAACCCCTATTCACATCCACAACTTCTCCAGTTCTACTACCCACAACCCCAGATTTTTCTATGTTTTTTTTTTCTTCCTTCTTTCACAGTTGTAAATAGCTCCTATCTCTTCTCTTATAATGTCCCTCCAAACTGGGGAAAGTTAATTTCTCAAACCTTAAAGGGCTTGGCTAAGAGTTGAGCTTGAGGGAAGGGAACCCAGAAGCTTGACATATTGGCAAAAAGGTAAGTATTTTTTTACCCAGTTGGGCTTTTGACTTCTCTCTCCCTTTGCAAACTGGTACAAAGAATAATAAGGATCCCTGTTTATATTCTCTGTAAAGTTGTGATTAATGAAAAGGGATTTATGAGGTTAGTGTTAAGACACAGTCAATCTGGTGTGCTTTGTGTGTCCTTCTGTATGGTTCGGTCAGAAAGAGGGTTACCTTAGGATGGAATGTGAATCTAGAGCTCCATAAGCCTGCTGTTCAAGTCAGCCCAGTAAACTGGTCAGTGACAAACTTTGTTACAGGTTTCCATTTTGCTTTATGTTCTTGAGCATAACCTGTAGCCACATAGCAGTACTTTGTTTTAGCCTCTGCCTTTTTACAATGGCAGCCCAAGTTCAATCCTTGCTTGGGAAATGAGTACCTTTGGGTTAATATCTGTGACTTCTGCCATTTGCTGATTCTCTTCTCCTCCATAAACAACTTCTAGCTTCCATTCCTAATCCTTTCTTTCTCTGAGTTGCCTTTAAAGTTTCTAGATTTTGTAAAAGTGTAACTGCCCAATGGGCTCATCTTGCCTACTTCCTGGACAGAGCCTATTTATGAAAACAGGGAAATTGCAACAAAGAAAGGGCGATTCACATGGGCTGGCTTTATGAGAGACCGAAGTTTTGTTGTCACTTAGGTCAGTCTCCCTGAGGATTTGGAAAGCAGAGTTTTTGAGGATGGTTTGGTGGATGAGGGGAGGTCAGTGAGCCAGGAGTGCTGATTGGTCAGGTCAGAGATAAAATTGTAAGGAATTGAGGCTATCTTCTTTTGCTGAGTCAGTTCCTGGGTGGGAGCCACAAAATCAGATGAGCCAGTTTATCGGTCTGGGTGGTGCCAGGCTTATCATCATTGTTTTGGACTATAAACTATAAACTAAGTTTCTCCCAGTGTTGGTCAGCCTACACCCAGGAATGAACAGGGACAGCTTGCAGGCTACAAGTAGAATGGAGTTGGTTGGGTCAGAGATCTTTAACAGTTTCAGTTACAATTTTGCAATGGTGATTTCAAAAGCAGCTTTCCACTTCTTTGAAAACAACTCGTACACCCATGATGAAATCATAACCATAATTAAGGCTTGTTGGTTTCACCTGTGAGGTTACTTTTGATAAAGTACAAAAGCCAGAAATCTTAACTGCTTGGCATGGCTAAAGTCAGGTAACCAGGGATGTAAAAGGATTTTCTTAAAGAGCACTCAGCTTAATAAAAACTGGATATCCAAGTTATAGGTATATTTAAAAGGTGTTTATGTTTTTCTCTTCTGGGAGCTTGCTTTTATACAAAGATTTTTCCCTCAGTCAACTGAATTCTTTTTATCCATTTTGTCTTGCCACTCTTATGGCATGCATAAGAGGCCCCAAAATAACTTCCAATGGTGTGGGATTCTTTGGGAAAAACAGAAAGGGTGCCCCAAATTCCATTTTGAGAGAAACCTCTGTTTACCTCATGGAACTCCAGGTATTACAGGCAAATAGATCCTCTCACAGTCTGCTTTTGTCTTCCCCAGAAACTGCATTCTTTCCTACTAGCCCTGTTTTTAAAGGACTACACCCAGAGGCCAATAATCCAACTAGGAAATGGCAAACAAAAAAATCTTGTAACAACGGGATCCTCTTCTGTTTATCTGCATTGTTACCTATGTGTTTTGTGTGATGTCTATAAAAAGAGCTCTAACTGGCCTAAAGAAAAATAAGTGCTTAATTCAAATATTTTTAATGGAAAGATAAAAGCTGTAATGCCTTTTAGTTCATGTGACTTCAATCTTTAAGCATTAAAAATAGTTATAAAGATAATTGGTAAAAATGCAAATGATGTCAAAATGTAAATAGGTGGGTAACTCATGTAAGTCAGATACTAGTTTTGCTAAATGTTTTAAGGTTGGAAATTGCCTGCTTTACAACTTGGTAATGCCTGGGGACATACAAAATTAACCACACCACTATCTAAGCTGGAAAAAGTCAG